>NW_027420692.1:0-104555 GCF_009905375.1 Apium graveolens | reverse complement strand
TATATTGCAAAGGACAAATATCCTAGACCGAACAAAACCCTGATTTAACCCCCAAGAAGGGAGGACCTGGGCAAAAGTTCACTGATACGCTAAGCTGAATGCTCCTAGAAGTCAGATTTTGATGGAGATTAAGAAAGATAGAGATATTCGCTGACCTAAGCCCTTGAAGGCTGATCCCGCCAAGCTAGATAAGAGCAAGTATTGTAGGTTTTAAAGGATGTTGGCCATGACACCGATGAGTGTAGGCAATTGAAAGATGAAATTGAGTTTTTGATTCGAAAAGGAAGATTGAACAAGTACTGGAGATGGAGGGGACAGAAATAATAATGGAAGGAAGAACTTTGAAGATCGTAGGAGGGACCAAGACGATCAGGGGCGGAATCCCCAACCTAGAGGGCCGGTTATAAATGAAATTTTTGGAGGACCACGACGCCCTCGAGGACCTGTGATAAACACGATCTTTGGAGGTCCAACTGCTGCTGGATTGTCCAAAAATTCCAGAAAGGCATATACTAGGGAGGTTATGCATATTGTTGGAGAAGCCCCGAAGAGGGCCAGGACAGAAGTAACGTTGGCTTTTGATGATTCTGACCTAGAGGGCGTGAAGTTCCCTCATGACGACCCGCTGGTCATAACACCGATAACAGGAAATAGCCCGGTTAAGAGGGTCCTTGTGGATAATGGTGCTTCTGTGGATATCTTGCTCCACGACACCTTTCTAAGGATGGGGTATAACGACTTCCAGTTGACACCAACCGACATGCCGATATATGGATTTGCTGGAGTAGAATGTCCTGTGGAAGGGATAATTAAATTGCTAACCACCAGGACGGACAACCAAGGCAAGCAACGCAGATGCTGGATTTCGTGGTGGTAAAGGCTAGTTCAACTTATAATGCTATCATGAGGAGACAGGGATACATGCCTTCAAGGCAGTCCCCTCTTCCTATCATTCAGTTATGAAGTTTCCCACCCGAAACAGGATTGGAGAAGAGAGAGGAGATCAAAAAATGGCTAGAAGCTGTTATGTGGCCTCTTTGAGAGCGGATGGAGTCGGGGGGCAGGTTCTTCCTTTCAAAGATATGGATGTCCTAGAAAATGACGAGAATGGAGGAAGGCCAGCAGAAGACTTGGTTTCCGTTCCTTTAGACCCCGAAAATCCTGAGAGGATGACTTTCATTGGAGCCACATTAGAGGAGCCCCTTAGAGGGCAGTTGGTGAAATTTTTGCAAGAAAATAGTGATGTTTTGCATGGTCAGCAGCTGATATGCCAAGCATAGACCCAGAATTGATTACTCACAGGTTAAACATGGATCCAAGCCGGAAGACAGTAAAATAAAAGAAAAGAAATTTTGCCCCAGAAAGACAAGAGGCTATAAACAGGAAGTAGAAAAACTCTTAGAGGCTGATTTAATTGAGGAGATTCAATTTCTGGAGTGGTTAGAAAACCCTGTAATGGTGAAGAAGGCTAATGGAAAGTGGAGGATGTGTATAGACTTCACTGATCTGAATGATGCATGCCCCAAAGACTATTTTCCGCTGCCAAGAATTGATACTTTGATTGATGCCACTACTGGACATGAGATGCTGAGTTTCATGGATGGATTTAGCGGATACAACCAGATCAAAATGCATAAGGATGACATTCCAAAGGTATCATTTATCACTGACTTTGGTGTTTATTGTTATCTTGTTATGACGTTTGGTCTCAAGAATGCAGGAGCCACCTATGAAAGGTTGGTGAATAAACTTTTTAAGGATCTTATTGGTAAGACTATGGAAGTCTATGTTGATGACATGTTAGTCAAGAGTCTAGTAAAGACTGATCATATAACCCATTTGACGGAAGCTTTTGAGGTCCTGAGGTACCACAAGATGATGTTGAATCCTACGAAGTGTGCTTTCGGAGTAAGATCTGGAAAATTCTTGGGATTGATGGTCTCAAAGAGGGGAATTGAGGCTAACCCGGATAAAATAAAGGCGATCCTGGACATGGAACCACCAAAAACTGTCAAGGATGTTCAGAAGCTCACAGGAAGGGTTGCTGCGCTAGGACGATTCATCTCCAAGTCGGGAGACAAGTGTTTGTCATTCTTCAAGTTACTAAAGAGCATCAAAGACTTTGTATGGAGTGAGGAAAACCAGAAGGCATTTGAAGAGTTAAAGAAGTATATGGCCCAGGCCCCGTTGTTGGCCAAGCCAGTTCTGAGTGAAGTTTTATTCTTGTACTTGGCTGTTTCAGAGAGCGCCTTGAGCGCGGTGTTGGTTAAGGAGGAGCTAAAAGTCCAGAAACCCGTGTATTATGTCAGCAAAATTCTGCATGGTGCTGAATTAAATTATTCAACTATTGAGAAATTTGCTCTAGCCTTGGTAATGGCTTCAAGAAAACTGTGTCCTTACTTTCAGGCTCATCAGATTGAGGTGCTAACGAATCAGCCACTAAGAAATATCATTCACAGTCCCAAGATAAGTGGGAGATTGATTAAGTGGGCAATAGAGTTGGGAGAGTTCGATCTCAAGTATAAGCCACGTACGGCCATAAAAGCCCAGGTACTAGCTGACTTCATGGTGGAATGTACCATACCCAACCAAGAAGTCGGGGGGCAGGAAGATACCATACCTCAAGATAAGGGAGTCGATAATGGGGACAGAGAAAGGATGATAAGGAGAAAGAATATTGGGTTCTCTATTTTGATGGAGCATCAAAAACAAATTCCAGTGGAGTAGGGTTGGTTTTGCAAAGTCCTGATGGGTTCTTAATTGAGTATGCTATGAAGCTAGACTTCCTAACCACAAACAATGAGGAGAGTATGAAGCCCTGATAGCTGGCCTTGGTCTAGCTGGGACACTTAGAGTCAAAAACTTAAAGGTCCGTGGAGACTCGAAGCTGATCATATCCCAGGTAAAGGGAATTTGAGACAAGGGATGATACGATGGCTAAGTATGTCCGCCTAGTAAGGGCTGTGATGACCCAATTTAATGAATGCCATGTTGAACACATTCCAAGGGAAGAAAATGCTAAAGCAGATGCGGTATCAAAGTTTGCTTCATCTGAGATAGAAGAAAGTTCAGGAAGTGTGTACTTCCGTGTTTTGAAGACACGAAGCATAGATGTTAAGCTTGTGGCTCCCATAGGCCTGGGGACGTCATGGATTGATCCTATCAAGGCTCACATTCAAATCGGTTGGTTACCAGTGATGCAACTGAAGCACGGAAGATAACTGTTCGAGCACTAAGGGACTCTTTGATAGATGGGATTCTTTACAAAAGATCTCGTGGTTCCCTACTGAGGTGTCTCAGGCCCGATGAGGCACGCTTGCTCTTGAAGTGCATGAAGGTATTTGTGGACAACACTTGGGGGGCATGGCCTTGGCTCATAAGATAACTCATTTAGGCTTTTATTGGCCAGAAATGACCTGATGCCAAAAATACGTGAAGAAATGTGACCGCTGTCAGAAGCATGCACTGTTGTTAGACAACCCCCCGAGATGCTGACCTCTATCAACTCGCCCATTCCTTTGCTATGTGGGGAATGGATATTTTGGGGCCTTTTCCCATGGCCACAACACAAAGGAAGTTTCTGATTGTAGCCATTGATTATTTCACCCAATGGATCGAAGCCAAACCCTTGGCCAAGATCACAACTAAGCAGGTTGCACAATTCCTGTGGGAAAACATTATGTGCCGATATGGAATTCCCCGTATCCTCGTCAGTGCAATGGAACACAATTCAACAATGAGGAATTCAAGAAGTATGTGAAGAAAATGAAATTGAGTTACGGTTCACCTCTGTGCCTTACCCAAGCCAATGGGTAAGCGGAGTAGCAATCGGATAATCCTGGATGGACTAAAGAAGAGGATCGAGAAGTCAAGAAATAATTGGTGGATGAAAACTTCCAATTTATGGGCCTACAGGACTACCTGTAGAGTCACGACAGAGCAACTCCCTTCATGTTGGCATATGGGGCAGAAGCAGTAGTTCTAGTAGAGATATCACATTCCTCTCCAAGGATTCAGGCTTTCAATGCAGAAGAAAATGAAGAAGGGCAGAGGTTAGCCCTGGATTTAATCGATGAAGTACGAGATAAGGCTAATGCAATGATAGTAGAATATCAGAAAAAGGCTTCATTCTACTACAACCTAAGGGTTAAAGAAAGGTTTTTCAAACAAGGTGACCTAGTCTTGAGAAAGATAGAAGCTTCTTGTGTCGGACAAAAAGGAAAGCTTGCCCCGAATTGGGAAGGGTCGTACAAAGTCAAGAGCGTTCAGGGTAGAGGAACCTACAAGCTGAAACTATGGATGGTTTTGAAGTCCCGAGAACCTGGCATGCACAAAACCTGAAGGTTTACTATGTGTAAGATAGTCGAAGTACGATTCTTGCTTGTCATTATGACAAGCAGGTTTAAAAGCACCTTGAAGCTTTGCTTACGTAGACTTTATATTCTATTAGAGTTTACATTGTCAAGTTATTATTGATTAGGGTTGAACCCATGCTATGTAAGGTTTTGGAAAACCAGACTTCGTATTAAAGAGTTTGAAATTATTTCAATCTAAGGATGCTTAAAGTTTAAGTGCATATTAAGTACTATAAAGAAAAAGAGGCAAATAAGGAAACAGCATATCTAATATAGCCCCGAAGGGTAACAACTTCTGACATAAACTAAATTCACATATTTTCTCGAAAAAAGATATACAAAAAAAACTTAGGCCTCGGAAGCCTCGGATTCTTCAGAACCACTATCTGAAGTCTCCTCGGACGTCTCAGTTGTCCCCTCAAAAGTCCCCGTAGAGGTCCCATCAGATCCACCTTCGGATGCTTTGGATGATGCGGGAGACACTGGATTCTGAGGCGCAGCCCTTGGAGGCTCTTCCACCCTGACCTTCTTCTCAGCAGGCGCAGAATCTTCTTCGGAAGTCTCCTCCTCCCCAGAGCTGGACTTGAGTTCTTTCCTCTTGTGGCCTGGGCTCCCCGAAGGGCCGTCTTTGATCAAGATCAAATCAACCAGCTTGTCAGTACACCCCCAAGCTCCGGGACTCGCACAGGGCAAGGAAAGGAGGACCGCTCAAGGATTTCTGGAAACTCATCTTGGACGGCCTCTACAGCAGCATCCCAGCCTTCTTATAGCTAATTGGGTGAAGAAGGGCATCGTGCTCCACCATCAAGTCTTTGAACTCCTGGGTGTCCATCCAGCCGTCAAAGGCTTTATCTTTCTGCGCCTTCAGAATAACATTTTCGACCCGGGCCGTTTCCAGGTCAGAAGTGGAAGAGGCCAGTTGAGCTTCAAGGGCCTCTATTCTCTGGTTGGCCTCCTCCAACTTCTTGTTAGCATCTTCCAGGCCAACCTTCCAGCCGTAGCTTGGTGAATTGCCCCTTGGAAGTGGGCGTTAGCCTGCAAGAGAAGCAGCAAAAGTATGAGAAAAGAAATGAAAAGGCAAGTATGAAGGGCATAGGTAAATGACGTACCGTCGTCAAAGCCTGCGCTCCGAAAAGCTCATTCCCCTCTAAGTCCTGTTGAAGGACAAAGTCTTGATAATCCACCGGGGAGATGGAATGCTTGGACCATTCCTTGGACAGCGCCGTGCTGCCAGTGATTGAATCCTTGCCCCGGATCCCCCAAGCAGGTTGAAAATAGGCCCCTGGCCTCTGCTTGGTGCGCAAAACCTGGCTGGGGCCTTCCTCGCCCGGTTCTATTGCTTGAAGAAGGAACTCAGGGAAGCGGTCACCAAGGCGTGGGACTTTAAAGACCTTTCCAGCCCTCTTCATCCTGGTTGTCTCCAGGTCCTTAGGCTTGGTAGCCTCCTCAATCTTCTCAGCCACTGCAACAAAAGAAGTAAGTTGAAAAATCAATGGAATAGAAAATGAAGGAAATAAAAAGGAGGTAAGGAAGGGAACTTACTTTTCTTATGAACGGGCGAGAGGCCGCGTTCTACCAGGACGGTCTCCCGGATAAGGTCCCAAGAATGGGAAGTCCCATTGTCTTGCGTAAGGAGGTTGAAAGCTCTAGCCTCCTCCTCAGACAAAGTTATATCATTTGGGCTCCCATCCACGGCCAGCCCAAAGGACGACCGAAATAGGGTGCCCCAATCTCCACCTTCCCAAACAATGAATAAAAAATCTTTCTTTCACCCCAAGTTGTTGTCGAGGATGGACTTCCCATTCACAATATGGGGAATAGTGGGGCGCTGGTTTAGAGAAACCCAACCCGGACTTTTATCAGGGCTGTTTTTGAACTGGAAAATTTTCCTGAAAATGGCAACGGAAGTAGGGACCTCGTGCTTGGCACATTGTGACAGTTAGCACAGAATAAGCCTCCAAGAATTGGGGGGGGGTTGGCAAGGGCTGATGCCCACATCAGCCAGTAACAAGGGAATGAATGGATGAAAAAGGAGTCTGATACCTACCCTTAGAGTATCCCTATAGACGCATAATGCGTCCTTTTTCCACTGGCAAGCCCTGTCAGCCGGACCCGCGAGAACAAGCTTAAAAGGTTCCTTGATTTTGAAGCAGCTGCTCAACTTTTCCAGCTCCTTGAGATCCCATAAAGCGCTAATATGGTCGTGCGCGTCCAGATGCGCATCAGACGGGTACTCGTCCCCGAGTGTTGATCATGTCGATCAAAGAAGTGTACCTCGATCGAATAGGAAATTCATTGGACTTTCTAGCCACATTCATCTCGGCCAAGCGAGTTATTTTTTTGTCAGCCATCTGAAAAAAGGGGGGCACGTAAGCAGGCTATCTTAAAAGGGCACACAATGGAAAAATAGACACGAAAAGTAATGGGAGGAATTTTACCTGAAAAAGCACTCCTAAAAAGGATTTGAGCTCCGACTTGTTGTTATTGCTCTGAGAATCTTAGCAGGAGGAGAAAGAAGAACTTAGAAATGAGAAGGTGAGAAGTAGTAGTCTCTCCTCAGTCCTTTATGTAATTGGAAAAGGAAGTTGAAGGGACGAAGGCCCATTAAGGACAAAGGCCCATAGGAAAAAGCCCAGAAAAAGGAATATTCTAGAATATTCCTAGGGATTCTAGAGGATTCTAAACAGGGTATACTAAGCTCAGATTAATATTAAGCCCAATAAAGATTTGAAAAAGCCCAAATAAAAAAGGCCCAGTAAGATTTGGAAAAGCCCAATAAAAGAGGCCCATTAAGATTTGTAAAAGCCCAATAAGATTTGGAAAAGCCCAATAGAAGAGGCTCAGTAAAATTTAATAAGGCCCAATAAAGAAGGCCAGGCCCAAATCCAATTAGGATTTGGAAAATACAATACCCTAAATTAAAGCCAAATGAAGAAGGCTAGTGGAAGACCAGAATCCAGGTCGAAATCCAGGTCGTGAATCCTGCCCGAAATCTTTCGAGCAGACACCCGAAAATAACGGGTAAAAAACCAGAATCCAGGTCGAAATCCAGGTCGTGATACCTGCCCGAAATCTTTCGAGCAGACACCCGAAAATAGCTGGAATAACGGGACTGAATTAAGGTCGAAACTTCAACCAGGAATGAGGTCGAATAAACCAAGCATCTTTCAAGAATGTGGATTAAAAATCCAGGTCGAAGTTCGACTAGGATCCTGGTCGAATTCCAGGTCGTGGATCCTAGTCGAAATCCTTCGACAGGAAGCAAGAGAATCAAAAAAATTTCGAACAGGATTCAGGTCGAAATGTCGACTAGAATCCTGGTCGAAATCCTAGTCGATAGGCTCAAGACCAGGAGCTAAAAAAAGTGGGGGAGTTTTCGACCTAGATCCAGGTCGAAAGTTCGACTAGGATCCTGGTCAAATTCCAGGTCGTGGATCCTAGTCGAATTCCTTCGACCAGGATGGCAAGGCTGACCCCTATTTCGACTAGGATCCAGGTCGAAATTTCGACTAGGATCTTGGTCGAAAAAGGGCTGGAAATCTAAAAAATCAAGAAATTAAGGATAAATCCCAGAAAATTAGGGAAAAATCCAGAAAATTAGGGAAAAAACCCAGAAAATTAGGGAAAAATCCCAGAAAATTAGGGAAAAATCCAGAAATTAAGGGAAAACCCCAAAAAATTAGGGAAAAATCCCAGAAAATTAGGGAAAAATCCAGAAATTAAGGGAAAAATCCAGAGAATTAGGGAAAAATCCCGGAAATAAGGGAAAAATTCCTGGAAATTAAGATAATTCCTGAATAAAAGGAAAATTCATTGTAAATGTGTAGGTCGCTCCACACTTTACGTAAAAACGAAACCCTGTAAGGGAACGAATAGACTTAACTTCTGCGAAACCTAATCAATGTTTCCCAAAAGTTGGGGGGCAAATGATAGGGATAAATAAATTATGATAGTATAATTAAATACTGCATTAATTGTACAAGGTGTGGACTGCTAGGCCCAATAAGAAGATGTATGACATTCAGACCAGAAAGGTTAACATGCTGATCAGGCCTGATGGACCAGATCAGGCCTGATGGAACAAAGAAGGCCCAAAAACCCTGATTATTAATTAATTTCGTAATTAATTAATAAGGGAAAAATTAGCTATTGAGAAGTCCCGATAAGGATATAAATCCTTACAGATTAGCCTCAAGGGGACCTAAAAGGATAAGGAATCAGTTTCCTACTATCTAGGACTCCAAAGTCCATTCTAATTATGAGACTTGCCCACCAAGTCTCGTATACCAAGTCCAATTCAAGGACTCCCAACATCTATATAATGGGCCTCACCCCACAGATCAGAACTATGTTTTTTGGCTTGATTCTCTAATTCACAGAGATACGTAGACATCTCGTAAAGGTAGAATTAAGCTACGAAACACGAGAGCAGCTATTAAAGGCCTTGAGCTCCCGAATCTTAGTAATAAATACAGCAAATAATAACCTTAGTTTTTTATCCATAACACCGGTCAACGTCGATTTCAGAAGCCGTAGCTTCACCAACAACCATGTTCACTACAGGCCCAATTGCTGTTCCAAGCACAACATTCGCTTGCGCTACCTCAGTTTTCTTCGCTTTCTTCGTAGGGCAGTCCTTACTCCAGTGCCCAACCTACCCACAAGATGTGCATGGTTTGTTTGCCTTGGGTTTCTTGGCCTTGTCCTTGTCACTCTTAGGTTTATTACTATTAGTTTTCTTAGCAAGAGCCTTCCCTTCTGTCCTACAGTTGCTATGTTTACCTTCAAGGTACATGTTAGTAGGCATCAACATGTCCCTTTTTGGACTTGTGTTGTTCTTGCACCGAGATGTCCAGCATAAGGTTGGTCCAGGTGATCTCTCCTTTCTGTCTTTTCAGGGAGAGAGAGAACTCTTCCCAAGACTTTGGAGCTTTTCAATCACACTCATCACACTTGAACTTCTCTGGGAGGTCCATTCCAGACTCCTTCAAAGCATGCACTATCATCTCGAACTCATGCACTGCTCAGTCATGGACTTATTTTTCCACCAGCTTGAACTCGAGGAACCTTGCCACAGAATATTTTTCTAGACCTTGTGAGTGAGTATTATGTGTCTAGTCCAGCTTCTCCCATAAGAGTTTTGCAGAGTAGGCATCAGAAGAATAGACATTAAACAAAGGTGTTGTTAGTGCCGCCAAAATGGCGCCCTAGCCACTCCATCCTTCTCAGCCCACTTTGCAAAAGCCTTAACTATGTCAGCCTTCTTTTGATCCACTACTGGTTTCTCATATTCCACAACCGGCCACTGACCCTTTATAGTCAGCCACAACTTCATCCTTTTCTGCCAGCGAGAAAAACCAATGCCACCGTGAATTTCTTCGTAAACCGGTAAGTTCAACAGCTTCTGGGAAACTATAGGTGGTCCAATCAATGGCCCCAACAGTTGCACCCGAATCGCTACCCACCACCAACGATAACCTCACTTTCGTTAACCATTATGCTAAATTCTAAATAACTAATATTCTCTTTAAGAATGTTGTAAATTTCACTAACAAATATTGCAACATAGAGGCAAGTATATATAAAATTTAGCAAGTCCAGCCAAGACCACAGTTAACAAAACAAAGCATGCATGTAAACAAAATTAGTAACTAAAATACAAAGAGAAAAATAAAGATGTACCCGAAACCATAGCTTTCAAATGTGTCTGAAAATAATAGTACAACAGATACAAAATGCCAAGAAAATCGATCACAGCTGAGTCACCAGGCCTTGCTTGAAGCCCTGGCTATTCTTGAAGAGAATATTGCCCCTACCTACTGTATTTGGGATGCGTGCAATATCTCCACCAGGATAAAACAGCTCGGAGTTTATGTTAACAGCAGCAACAAAACCTCCACCTCGACTAGCACCTCAGTCGCTGGAAAAATAACAGCACTTCGAACTTGTATTTTTGGGAGAGAAATGCAGAGAGGGAGAAGAGAAGAGAATGTTGTGTGGTGTATTTCATCAACAACTTAGGCCTCTATTTATAGTAGAAGCTAAGTGTAACTTACAACCTTGACATTAATAGACTTTAATATACATTAATATCAGAAATCAAAACTGCTCATTTAATACATAAATCAAAACTGCTGATTTTGAATTTAAATAAAATGTAACAGCTTTTGTATTTAATCCACACATTAAATCAGTTTTAATGTTTTTAATTATGAATCTTTATTTATCAGTTACATGTTCAGATTCATTGAATCTGACTCAGCCCACTTACAAAGTGACCAAGCCCAACAGAGACAATAACCCAGCCCGACTGATAAATTAATTCTAATTAAAAAATTAAATCACAAATAAATATAATCCTCACTTTATTTATTTTCAATGTGGGACAAATGACACATTCTCCATTTCAAGCTTTTACAAGCTACTAGTTTCAACTCTATTTCTCTATGGATTTCATTAAGAAAAATTCTTAAAACCATACATGAAAGGTTAAGCCCACATATCATGGAACAACTTCCAATCATTAGATTTTAGGGTTATTATCAAGAACATAATAAAACTATGATCTAAAAATCCAATTTTTCTAACAGATGGATCATATATCATGGAAGTAGCCACCTTGAAAGTGGATAGTATATTATCTAGCCAAAGATAATAAATGAAGGCGCTTATTCGGAGACACATCATATATATTTATGTACTTGATTTTTGGGGAAATTTTTACTTTTGGAAGGGGCCTAATCTAGAAGACTTTAAGCTTGATCGCACAACTTCCTTGTCAACACATGGTGAGTTTATTCCCTTTAGCATGTCCATGTGATTACATTGCATGCTCATGCTGCCGCCCTATTGCTTGCCTATGCAGTCATCCACACTCTTGTCACGTATATCTACTATTAGGTTTTGTCTATTTGGCATGATCAATCACACCAATTAACTCCATGCTCACGCAACCTTACAAGAAGCGTCTGCCATATTTTTCCATTTTAGCATGAGCATGCCAATATTAAGCATGGTCATACAAGCTTCACATTATTGTCTTCACGCACACTTAGGTTTCAGGACTGTAGCGCTTTGTTTATTACGGCCCAATTGCTTACCAGCCCATTTACCTGTTCCTTAATGTTTGCCGTGTAAAAAAAAATTCATGACTATCCCGCTCTATTTCTTATGGGCCCAATTACTTACCAGGACATTTATTCGTTCCTTCATATTTGCTGTGTAAAAAAATAATTGTACTGCTGTTGCATGAGCTCCAACTCCTGATCTTGTAGAGATCAACATTTTCAAGTTGACTAAACAACCAGATGAGCTGATTCATATTTGTTCAATAATATGATCTTAATTATTATCTAAGGAAATTGAGCCTCAAGTTTGGTTCAATGGAGGGGGCAATTTTTTTTTCTCTTTTTTAAGGATGCACCTCATGCAAATGCAAGGGGAGTATTCTTAACTGTCTTTTGTATAATATTATTTTTTTCTAATTATAATTAGATATCATATTCATTGGGGATAATGAACCATTCAAGTGTGGGGATGTGTCCTTAATATTAATAAATTTAAAAATAAAAAAATAAAAATTGTAATCTTGTAAAATAGTTAAAACATGCCATGTTCGACTAAATTGTTGCATATTTATTAATTAATTCATATACATTGTATCAAATCATATAGTTGTATAATATATTAGTTGTATAGCATTGCGTAACATAGCATGATCTCAGATTAGTAGTAGTTCAAGTCAGTGGCCTATGATAATTTTATGTGTAGTTTGTGTGTAATTAAGTCTTGCTATGACCACTTTATATTACACTAGATAGTGCACTAGAGCGGAATTTATTTTCCTATACAATCTTTTTACGCTCTTGAACTGAGACTTAGATATCCTTATCTCTTGAGGGGTAGCCGTTTGTTGATAATTAGGATTTTGACTATTCATGTTTTAGCTTAGCACATAAATGCTTAACTTTGGGGGAAGTTGTGGGATGTAAATGTCTTTAAAAAACATAGAATCAATAAAGTGCGCGTCAAAAAAATAGTGGTATAATTGACTAGGTTGGGCTCATTAATACTCGAGTATTTAAGTCTGAGGGGACTTTGTGCCTTTAACCTAGAGCCTTTTATGGTTTGGGATTGCTGACCCAACACTCGCTACATGGGTATTAGAGCATAAATCTTAAGGGATCTCGACCATTGCACAGTTAAAATAAACCACTTATATACATATACGTGTATAATTTGATTGGCAAAGTCTGAGAGTGGTCGTAACTCACTTACCATGAGAAGCCACCCGATCTTAAACTTAGCTTGTGAAGTCTTATGGTGGTCATTACTCACTTACCCTAAGGAGTTTCCTGACCTTAGACCAAGCATTTTAAAAAATCATGTGTGTATATATTTAGTAGTATTGTAGCAATAAAATAAAACATAAAAATTCATGGTTAAACTTGAACGATGATTGGTTCTAAGTAACAAAGTGCTTAAGATCTATTCTAGTGATCAACTTGGGAGCTATTAACTCACGTTGCTTGTCATGTTAAAACTTGTGTTTCTTTGCTCTTAGTTTAGTAGAGAGCATTTTGTGAATATAAGAACACTCGCACACTCCGCACACTCCGCACTTGTGTTTACTATATGTGGTAATATTTTAGTGTGAGCTGGATGTGTTTAACTTGTTGCATATTCTGGAGGTTATTGCTCACTTGGTGTATACGATTATGTTTGAGATCCTTTGTAATCATTTAGTATCATTCATCTACATAGTTTTAGTCCTCCATTTCTTGAGGACGATTGTATCATATGCATTATTATTTCATGAGTTAGATATACTTTATGGGTTTATCTTCTATAAACCCTCACGAGACTCAGCTTGTCCTACTAAGGCTGCCTATGGGTTAACGACTTGTTGCATATGCTCAATACAATTGTGTCACTTACGAAAGTGGAGTTAGTTAGTTAAAAATAATTTTATTTTTCTTCTTTGCCAGAGGACGTGCAAAATGCTAAGCGTGTGTCAGATATTTGATAGGATATATATTTGTGTATACTCTAGATGATTTTTATTTCCATATTATTTATATTTTGCATTTAATTGGATTTTTTGTTAATTAAATTTTAATTTTTTATTGTATAAAGCAAGAAATTCTAAATTGAAAAGGATTGAAGCTAAAATAGAAGAAAATTCGGATTTATTGGGTTATACGCGCAAGACATATTGTTTGGGTCGTATCTTGAGTTCTACTTATCATATTTGAGAGATTCAACTGCCCATGTGAAGATAATGAGATTCTCTTTCATTATAGACATGCACATATATCAAATTTCACTTTGAACATTCCAGGATCAGATGAAAAAAGCCAACTACGAATTTGACTTTGAGAAACCTTTTCGGTTTGGTAAATATGTGTTAATTCCAAGAAATAATAAAAAAAAGACTTTATATTAAATGATTATTATTAAAGATTGAATATAGGTATTCATAGCCATCAAGATGAGAATCCAAGAAGAGAAGAAGGAGGACATTATGCTTGGAGATTTCACCGATAACAACATAGGGATAATTCTTCATTCTCTACACTCTGTATTGTATTCTAATGATCTTCTCATGAACCTTTTAAATTTTATTATGAATATGGTTGGCAAGATTATTATTATTATTATTAGATGGCTATTTTGAAGCTCTAAACTTTATGATAATTATACAATTTTGATATTTTAAGATGTGTTCTTGGTTGTGCCTGTTAGTGTATACTGAAAATATTTATTTGAAGTATGTACATTTATTTCTGGCCAGTTTATTTGAGAATCATTTGAATGTTTACATGTTGTCTAATATTATATATTATGAACAATCTAGTATCAAATGAGATACAGAATATTAGATTGTTAATACGGTTATATAATATAATAAGGTTCACATCACAAGTGGTGTTGGACAATCCACTGGTATGGTTGTAGTATTATTTAGATTAGTTTATATTGACTAATAAATAATACTTGTATACTTTGTGTATATTGAACAAGATCAAATTTAGAATTGTTCCCTTAATACTGATTAAGAAGGAGAACTAAGATTCTATGTTATTATTAATTCTTAGGTTCTTAATCCGGAAATAGTAATTGACACGTGTATATTATTTACATGCTTTGATTTATATATGAAATAATTCTTTTGAATTATATCATTATATTTTGGGTGATGGAATTATATACATGGTGGATATTATTTATTGAAGGAATCCATGTCCTGATAATATTCGGGTTAATGATGTCCCCTTGAAAGCTCAAAAAGATTTAATTATGTGAAACCCTACAGGTGGAATTTATTCTGGCATAATTAAATAAAGGTTGAGTGGATGATCAAGGATAAAAGATATTAATTAAATAAATTATCAGTAATTTATTTAATTAATGTACATGATATTTTAAACATGGGGAATTTAATAAGCAAATAATATTGGAACCGAATTAATTAAATTACGGTATTAGAAAAGGTAGTGCAAATATTAATTCTTTAGTGGATTGAATTAATATTTAATTACATTGGGCTAGGCTCAAGATGTAATTAGAAGGCCCAACCTAATTATCCATGGTCCCTATTGTAGCCTATATATATTCTTATTCTCTTCTTGCTTGGGATTGTGTGAAAACATATTGTAGCCACCAAGGAGCAAGAAGAGAGGATAACTTGAGAAGACGGAGGTCACACTTCGCTCAAGGGAATTTGGGAATACAATAGAAGAGCGTGGAATCTACCATTAACAAGGTAATCCTCTTTTCGTAATCTTTATCGTAAAACGTAGTAACACCCTAAGCCCGTGGATAGAAGGCTTTTGGGAATACAATAGAAGAGCATGATTTTGCTCTGTCCTGCATGAATGTGCTTATAACTAGTAAAAACAAATTGGTGTTAGTTGTGTAATATTATAATTAAAGGATGAATGTGCTTAAAGGATGTATGTGCTTATGGTAAAAATGTTAGTAAATTTTTTGTAGAAAAAGATGAAGGAGGAGGTTAAGGAAGGAAAGCTTAAAGTTGAAGATACTAATGATGTGTTAACAATGGCGCTCGGTAAGCCTGAGCACGGAGGCAAGTACGTGGTCAGGGAATTCATGTGAAGCAGTCGGTTTATTTTGATCTTCCGAGGGAAAAAAAAAGCGAGGACAGTGGAAGAAAGGGTACGTGAGGCAATTCAAAAGTACATGGCAGAGGAGACTCCAAAAATTATTAAAGAGAGAGATGCATTTTGGGCTGCTAAATTTGAAAAATACAATGCACATTAATCGAAAAATGGTGTACAACATGATGGTAGTCCGAAACCAAATTCCAGCAGGCAAGCTGTCACTCTAAGGGTGGGGTTGATGTGGATGTGGATGTGGATGTAGGTGTTCATAAAAAATGTGACATTGATAGATAATTTGTTTATGGATTTAGCGGTGGAGCTTGAGGATAATAAAAAGGTGGCGGGTGAGGATGATAGTGGAAGGGCTGTTGAGGAAATGAAAGTGGATTCTTCGGGTAGTTCTGTATGCCGATTGGCTGTTGGATCGTTGAGCAACATTGTTGTTTGTGCAACAATTGATGAAGTACGCGTTCCCGAAGGACATGAGAAGACTATCCATGAAGTAAGTCTTGGAGAAAAGAATGCAAGGGTGTCTATCACTAAAGTCATTCAAGGAGATGCTAAGATTCCCTTCCCTATTGGGGATGAAATTTTGACTGTTCAAGAAGCCATGGGAACTTTTATTGCATGGCCGAGAAACATGATAATTGTAGGAAATAATAGCAGTACTTCTCATGTTTTGGCCACCAAGGTCAGAATGCTTTTTTAGTATGGTTAATATATGTACTATGTGTTTGTTTAGTCTGTTTTTTTAATTATTTTTATTTGCAATTGTTTTAGAAAACCAAGAAAGCCCATGCTAAGAAAATGAAGAAGATGTATAAAGTAATTGAAGATGTTGAACCAGAGCTTGTTGTTCAAATTGGTTCAAATTATCCTTCTGCAATGAAACGTTTGTGGACATGGGCAAAGGAAGCCTTGAGTGGTGGCCCGAACAATTTCTTTTGAGCTAAGCAAAGAAGCATTTGGCTTTACAAAGAAGCAAATCATGTTCTTATCTGAAATACATGCAGTGTGCTCTGGTGGTGAAATGGCCGGCTCTGTCATTTGCCTTTTTATTCAGTAAGCTTTTCATTCAAAGTTTTTTTTTCGAAGTATATAGCCTTGGAATAAATATGACAATCTTTACTAAGGACTTCTTAATTTAATTTGTAGCTTCTTGAATGAATATGTGAAGAAGCATAAGATGGTCAACATGATTAGCTTTGTAGATCCGGGCACAATCGGTGCCATTGGATGTGGCAGTGCAGTGTAGAGGTCGCGTGAATTGTGTACAAGATTTAAAGATTCTAGGAAAGGGCAACATTTTCTCCTGCCGTACAATGATATGTAAGTATTTTTACTATCCCAAGCTATTAAGCTGTTAAGCCTTGCCATTTTTTTATTAATTTTTTTTAAGAATTTAGCTTTTATTTTTAAGGAATGGATTCAATTGTATAGTTAAACTCGATTATATTTGTTGTTGAAATTTATATTAATTGCATTGGTTCAGTATAAACGTAATCAAATACCTTGACAGTTTTAAAGTTAATATAAAAGTAATCACATGCCTTACAGTATTTAATTGATTTTGTTACTAGATGTTAGGTTTGTTTCTAAGACGGGGGAAATTGTATAGTTCAACCTCATAATATTTGAACTTCAAATTTGATGATAATTGTATAGGTTCAGTTTTAAAGTTGATTTATTTACCGGAATTTAAATTTTATGAGTACGAGCCTTCAATTTTTGATGTTATACCTGATCATGTTTATTACAGTAAATTACACTCTACTAGTATCACATTTTGGATTATTTTTCACAAATAGTGAGTTTAAATAATTTTTAGGTTGATTTTAATTCAATAGAAATGTAATTTTTTTGATGATATTTTAGTTGTTTGGTTGAGAAAAAAGCATCAAATTTAGGCTTTACTATTTAACAAGCACCTCTATTTATTTTTCGTAGCAACCACTGGACCTTGACAGTTGTCAATCTAGACGCAGAGGTAGTCTACTATATGGACCCTCTTAAACGCCGAATTGCAAATGGAGAATGGGTGGAAGTTGTCGACAAGTAAGAGTTCACGTTATAAAATTTGATTATTAAGTCTTGACTTATAAATCTTGTCCGACCATATTTTGTAGTGGTTATTTTATGTTTTGATATATCTCGTTTTGGTTGCAGTGCCATTAAAATGTACAAGGAGGATTTGAGAAAGGTTCTGAAGAAGAAAGTATTGTGGGAGAACATGGCGGTATTTATTTATTTTTGTGATCATATATTAATTATGTTATTAAAGGAGACTGGATATTTTAAATGAATTTTTGTTTGATATTTTAGGGAGTTCCAGTGCAGACCGGGGAACAAGGATTGTGGCCTGTTTGTGATGCGATATATGATGGAAATCATTCATGATAAGGAGCTGGACTTTGCTAATAAGGTGACAATTGACTATCTGTGGGCCTTTTCATCCACTTTGTATTTACTCTTATAAGGGCAGAACATGTTACTTATACAAAATTTTGGATGATTTTTCAGTGGTTGCGTAGATCAAACCTGGTTTACACTGAGGATGACATCAACGAGATGGGTTGAGTTTGCAAAATATTTTATGAAACATTGTGCAAGCTAGGTCCTCGCCTTTCTTTTCTTTTGAACTTATCGTAAACTGGATGTTTTATGTATGTAGTTGGTGATAAGTAGACTCGTTTGAACTTATCGTATGTTGACAAGTAGACTCGTTTGAACTTATCAAATGTTGAAAAGTAGACTCGTTTGAACTTATCGTAAAGTGGATGTTTTATGTATGTAGTTGGTGATAAGTAGACTTGCGATAATGTATTTTGTGTTCGGTGGATTGCTGATAGTTTGGTAGGTAGATCTGGTTGTTTTGGATTGTTGAACGGATGGATTATGGTATGGTATGGATTATGGTATGGTAGTGAATTGGTTTTGTTTTGGCGGGGGCCTAGATTATGGTATGATTTTGTTTTGGATTATGGTATTTTTATTTTGGCAGGGCCTATTTTTTTGTGGTTTTTTATGCAACTAGTTTTAATTAAATATGAAATTAATATGCAAAATGTATATACCTAATAAGATAATGGTTTTTTTAAATCAAAAGTAAGCATTATATCATTTTTCGGACAACGGTTACCTCAAGTACATAATTTTGTCAAAATATAAGTCATTGTCTAAACAACAATTCAATAACACCAGTTAGTTATTAACTGTTGTTTGAACTATGAAGACATGACTTAGAACACAATATAAAAAGAATTGGTTTAAAAGGTTTTACACAATTGTTACTTTAAACAAACCATTGCTTGAATAATAAGGAATTAGTTTTGAACTATTTCTTGCCATTGACTCCCTGTTGTCTATTACTTAGTAAACTGTCGTGTTACAAATGTTTCTTCAATGGTTCCCGAAAAGTAACCCGTTATCTCTTTTGCATTATAACACCACCCTAAAATTGTTGTCTAAAAGATACTTATATTACTACCTCTGAAAATAATTGTTGTTGTTCTTTTATATAAATAATAGATGTATAAAATAACTGTTGTTTGAAAAAGATATTTAAAATTGGAAAGAAAATTTAGAACTTTCTCTTGACGTAAATAAACTGTTGTTTATTACTAAGAAAACTGTCATGTTAAAAATGTTCCAACAATAGTTTTTCTAAAACAACCGTTGTGTCATCCAGATTGTAACCAGTGTTAAACATTGTTGTTGAATCTCCCTTATTACAACTGTATTAACGACTGTTGTCCAACCTTCGATCATACGAGTGTTGGATACACAACGGAAAAACTACCTTTCAGACAACGAAAAAAATAGTTGTATGATTGCAAAAATGTTGTAGTGTAGTCAGCATCCTTTACGGTTCCCGGGTTGATTGTTGTCTCTATTGGGATGGATTTTGGCGGGGGGCATGGGTCGCCATGGTCCCCTCAATGTTCCAATTATATATATATATATATATATATATATTAGATAGTTTGATGGTCCCCCTCCCGGTTCCGTCCCTGTAGCTACACTGGTGGAAGCCGCCGCCTGTAGGTTGGGCAATCCATCTTTATATCCATCCACTTAAGTAAGCAATGTGAATGGAAGACATGTTCACATGGCGTCACCAGCACATATAGGTTCGGACAACGTTAGTTACACAGGGAGTGGCTAGCTACCTTTTACCCTTAAACATTTTTAATTAGTTTTACATAGCCTTAAACTTCAAGCTGAAAGCTGTCCAAAAGTACCATGCAAAAATCTGGATGTTGAGTGAAATCAATGGCAGTCATGCAGATGACGCGGTCACTGGCCCGGTTTATATCCTGATCCAACCTTTTATGGTAATTATATTTTATTGGAAACATCTGCATGAGGATCTATGAAAGAAAAAGATTAAAAGTTAGGATATGATTTTCATAATTTGAGGAAAAAATTACGAAGCCATGGTTTACAGAAGACAAAAGTTGCAAGCAGCAATGAAAAAAGCATTATACAGACAAGACACAAGAATAAAGCAACTGATCTTTCCTAGAAACTACTATTTATAATGATCAAGTGAACCAGCAATATACAGGGATTAGAATATTCAGCAACTAAATTAAGTTAGAATATTGGTTGGCACTTTCTTTACAACAATATGCAGGGACTAGGCATTCTCTACCTTGATTTTATATATAAATAACAGGGAAGAGTTACATAAACTAATTAACAAAATAGAAAACGGTTGCACGAATATATGGTGAAAAGTTACATCAAACCTGCCAAAAAAATGAAGAATCGACATCCAAGATAGTGCTGCAGAAGAAGAATGTTTGCTTGCAACCCAGCAAAACCCACCAAATAGATGCACCAACTCCTGTCAGGCTTAATGTGCATGAAGTTGCGGGGACATCCAAAGATATATAAAGGAATTACAAGCCGAGTTACACTCATTCCAATAATGTAACTAGGCTGTAGTGGCTTTCTTGGGTCACGAAAAACATTTGTGGCACTCTGAGGTATCCAGTAGGAGTGCACAACCAGAGTAATAACTGGAAGGAATTTAGGGAACTCGTACGTGATCAGAATACCTCCCAGAAGGATACCACCTGAAAACGTAAACCATAAAGATGTGTGAGTGTGAAGTAGCACTACTTCCCTACTAAGAATAAATATCCATAACTTTTAGGTTAATATAATTGATACTAATGCTAATAAGTTGAAACATTTATTCCACAAAAAAGTTATACGCCATCAAATATTTTTATCAGATATCTTATTTTACAAGTACACAAATGCTTTTCTTTCAAATGCAGAAGAAGAGGATAGCTTAGGATTGCAACTGTTCTGGAGCAGAACTGGCAACTGTATATATCCTCTCAAAAGATTCATGATTATGTTTTCTGGTATACTATTATCTTCTGTTACTAGAATGAACCTTACATATACTGCCAAACACTATAACAGCACAACGTTGCACAAGCTCATGCAATAAAATGATCATAATCTTAGCATTTCATGTAGGATTGTCAGAATAGGTAATCCAAGTAACAAAGATACATGTTAAATTGGGGAAGCAATTTAAAATTTAAAATTAAAAAAAGGTATCTTCCTATACAGAGTGGCCCGAGATTCAGGTATAACTGCATTCATAGTGATAAATGTTCAATGTGAATCTCAAGTTATGAATTTCAAAGGTATGCATACAGGACAAAATTCATTACAAACAGCTAAGCAAAAGTTTTACTCACAGAAATAAATATAAAGAACTGAAAGTTCACGCCTCGCTTCCACACTCTGTATGTAATTTGTAGGCCTATTTGCCTTCCATATATGGAGAAAAAATCTCAACTCACAAAAAGAGAAGATAACAAACTTGAAGAATGCGGCAGTGGAAAATGCGTTATACAATTGTTCTGCATACATGAAGAAGTGATGATTATGGAGAACACAAGTAGTGAGAAATAGTTTTTTAAAGTAATAAAATTTGGTCAATGCCAAAGACAGAGAATAAGTTTTATTCTAATTACCAACTGTGATTCCTGCAGTCAAATGTAAAAGACAAAGGTATGCATCCATGACAGCCTGTTGTCCAATTGTGAAACTTGAAACTTTGACAGCTCCCTGACAGTAGGATGGAATATCCGTCAGCTAGTATATAAAAAAACTGCAGATATCCATAAAATAAGAACGGTACAAGTGTCTTAAAACAACAAAACTGCAGTAGCTGATCACTGGCACAAATTGAGAATCCTACAGAAGCAACATATAGGATCGAGATGGAACCCTTACAGATTGCGTGTTGCTATGTTTCCTTTGCTGAATTAACAGGAGAACTTGAAGGATAGAGATCTAATATATGGCAGACGGTTAAGGAGAATCAACCATTCTCAATCTATCAATACATAATGTTTGATCAAGTAATGTTAGAGAAGGATACAAAAGTGACCATCAGGTTATAATTAAATGCTTTGTCAAAAAACATCTCAGTGTTTACAGAAGTTGCATTCAATTGCATGGGCGGCAGACAATCTCCATTGTCATCCATCAAAAATCTTACCATTGCAGCTTCATCTAAACAAAGTAAAAGCACATGATAAAATGAATAACACTTTAGGCCACTACACCCAGCCGGAAATTATTTTCACACAAATTTTGAGCAATTGTGCCATTAAAAAGATTTTTTTTATAAATTGCAAAATTTTTAGGATCCTAAATATAACTTACCATTGGGGCACAGTGCAATGGAAGACATAATACTTTGCATTATTTATATTATAATTTCTGAAACTGAAAAAGTAAATAACATTGAGAGTTTACGCTCCATGGAAAAGGACGTACTACTTTGCATGGACGGGACACGTGATATCCGAGCCCTTACTGTGATGTTACAATGTTTCTCTATGTCGATCACAGGTGCTACAACAAAAATGAATAAGTTAGTAATTAGTATGGACTCTAGCCAATACAGAGTTAGAAAAAAAATTACAAATAATGAAGTAGATATCACACAGAGTTTTCTGTTCCAAATCTTGACCCATTGAAAATCTTGAAAATCCTGGGATGTGAGAAGTCCAAACTGTTTCAAGGCATAGCACGTCATGTAAGTTAAAAAAATTTCAAAACTCCAGTCGAACACCCCCCCTCCGAACAGGCACCAAAGTCTTGTTGATCCTCAAGAAAGGGTAACAATGAGTAATTGATGTCCCGAAGTTGCTAGATCTCATTGATATAGTCCCAAGTTCTACAGCTTATCACGGTCCTGCTGCTGCATATGATATGCCAGTGTGCCACAAGTAACAGGGTAAATTACGTGAGAAGGAACCATACAATGGCAAATAACATTACTATTAATTTGTGATAACAATTACTGATATGAGATACTTTAATCAACAATTTACTATCAAGTATCATATGGCCAAAACAACATTCAATTCAAATTGTTATGATAATTACCGAGTAATGTGGATTGGAGATATTGTAATCATCTTTGTATCCAGATTCTCTAGATTTTTCTCTGCAGTATAATTATACATATATCAGTATTGAACACACTATAAGATTTAAAACTGGAGTCACGGGTGCAAATCATATCAGTACGTGTAGGCTACTGCTCGAAGTAGTCGTAAGGGCCATATATAATCCCCTTTTATTTTGATTGTTGCACCCCACACTTTATGTTCATCTTCAAACACCTTATAGAATATAACCATCCCCTGCCAATGGCAAAATGGAAACTAAAAATGAGTTCTTTTTAAGGAGAAAAATGACAAAAACGAGCCACATCAAGATTAAATCAACAATAGCATAATGCAAACATCCTAGTTAGGCTAAATATGCAAGATGATGATGTAAACTGAAGTAAACAAGTATGTTGCCTACCCCATAGAAGAAAACTATAAAAAATTAAACAGTTACAGATGAAATCACTAGGCAAAAACTTCGGCCACAAAAATCAAGCCAGGGAATAAGGACGAATCTCATTTTTTACCAAATCAATCAGACAGTTGTTACTCCTCAGTCAGTTGGTATCCCCTAAATGAAAAGGTTTTATCACAGATAGAGGGAGAACGAATAATAGAATTACTTTTGATTGGTCGTCCCTTGATAAGATTCTGCATTTCAAAAATGTTCAAAAATACCCATAATATTTAGTGCCAAAGCCTTTCAACATGGAAGAGCCATAAAATCATAACAAGAAAAGCTTGACATCTAATCCAGTAAACAAAACACATAAAGTTTGTCAAACTGAATCACAAGGTATAGGAATTGATGCAGGCTTTTATGAAAACTCAACATAAAGGGCCAAACAGTGGAGCAGTAATTAATAGTGATCAGAAAATAAGAAGAAAAAAGGAGAGGCTCTTATATTTTCACTTAACAGGTGAGGCCCAAGTAAGGATCTAAATTTTCTAACTTAAAGAACCTAAAGTTTTGTGCAATATATTCAAATCATAGTAGTCCTCGGTTCTGCCTTCCAATCAGCAGAAACCAATCCACTAGGCGATCTAGCCAATTCAAAGCAACGTAGATCTGTTGAAGATTTTTAGAAGTAACATTCCTTGTTGAAAGTGGTTGCTTGGTTTGCAAAGGTCAATAAGTCTGCTTCTCTATGGCAGATTCCTCCTAAAGGTTAAGAATGGAGTCATGGACGTTGAAATGCAAAACCATCTCTATCTTGTAACACCATAAACCTGGCTTGATCTTGTAAAGAGAAACAACATGCTATTAACGGGGATCTCATATCAACCCCTTTTTGTTAAGACTAATTTTTATAGTCTGAAAGTTGACATTTTTCATTCTCACAATTCAAATAACTTAACTACTGATAATACTTATTCAAGTGAATAGCATTCCAAGCATTTTTTATGGGTGTACCATCGAGCATAGACAGTCGGTAGGTTCCTAGCACGACGAGCCCTGTTACTTATTAAGATCCTTCCCATGGGGTTTTGAACTTTCTCGTGATGGTGGGTTGTGAAGCCGCCGACTCTCGAAGGACTAGATCCCCAACCAAAAACTATTTAACCTTTACTTTCTTGTTGAAATAAGCTGTTGTACGCACTTGCTGTTGGAGTACTCTCTTCGATGGCTCGTCCCTAACTTCTTCCATAAGAACATTATGAAGTTGGAATCCTTCTCGTGAGGCTTCAACATCAAAATACTCGACCCTTGATGAGTTAAGAAACACTTTGACGGGTAAAATTGCTTCCAAGCCAAAAGCCATCTTAAAAGGGGATATGTCCGTCGCACTTCTAGGGGTCGTTCTTTAAGACCAGGGCATATTCGGCAACTCATAGATTTCTTAAATCCTTGTTAGATTATGCGTTAGACACTTCAACTTGTCTGTTAGCCTGGGGTTATGCCACCGAGGATTTGATGTGTTTAATCTTAAGTTGTCAAAGTGTTTTGGTGAACTTTTCTCCTTCAAATTGAGTTTCATTGTCAGTTACCACAATTCTTGAGACCCCAAACCTGAATATAATGAACTCCATTAGAAACTCGATCATCTCCTTCTCTCGGATTTTGGCTAATGGTCTTGCCTCAATCCATTTTGTTACGTAGTCAACAGCCACTAAGATGTTTTGTGCCTGGTTTTTGGACTTCGGGAAGGGACCCACGATGTCTATACCCCATTGGTAGAAGAGACATGGGTTGACAATCTGGATCATTTCCACCGAGGGCTGATGAGATACCGCTCCATATATCTGACATGATTTACATTTTCGCAAGAAATCCTCACAGTCACTTCGCATTATGGGCCAAAATAAACCCTACCTCATTATTTTAAGGGCTAAATTCTTTCCACCCAAATGATCCCCGCAAATTCCTGTATGGACTTTGATTATCGAGGTGTGAGACTCTTCTGGTCCCAAGCATCGGAGTAGTGGCTCCACGAGCCCTCGTCGATATAATTTGTTTTCTAGCACATAATAGTTATTTGCCTTGTATGAAATGGCTCTGGCTTCACCCTTATCTTGTGGCAATTTATTCTGCAAGATGTACTTCAAAATAGGTTGACGCCAATCTGTAACAGAGGAGATTTCATTAACCTTCAGCATGTCGACGTATGGAGTATCCATATCAATAGAGGAAGCATTTCTTTCTTCGACATAAATTGCCTCTGATGTTGCAGCGACGGATGATGCTAATTTAGACAAGGCGTCAGCCCATTGGTTGTCTTCCCTGCAAATGTTCTTGATTGTCCATGACGAAACTTTCCCCAGCAGAGACATGGCTAGATTCAAATATGTCGACATTCGAACATCATGTGCCTTAAACTCGCCTTGTAGTTGTTTGGTGACAAGCTGGGAATCACCAAATATTTCTAAAACTTTCACTTCTAGCTCAATCGCTAGGCGTATTCCTGCTAACAATGCTTCCTATTCAGCTACATCGTTTGTTATCGGGAATGAGAATTTCAAAGTTTGTTGTATTTTGAAGCCCTCTGGACTGATCAAGATCACACCTGTACCCCCTGATTATGTTGTTGAAGATCCGTCGACATAAAGAGTATAGGCATCTGTGGGAACATCGTTTCTTCAGTTGTAGATGTGTCAAAATTGCATTCTACAACAAAGACTGATAGGATTTGGGATTTCATTGCACTATGGGATAGGTACTCGATGTGAAACTGGCTAAGTTCGACCATCCAAGCAGCGAGACGCCCTGTCATATCTGCTCTGTGCAAGATGCGCTTCAGGGGTTGATTAGTCATGACTTTAATAGGACGCCTTTAAAAGTAGTGACGGAGCTTCCTGCTTGTTATGGCGAGAGCATAAACTAGTTTCTCCACATGTGGGTAGCGAGTTTCTGCATCTTTCAGAGTATGGCTAACATAGTAAACTAGGGCTTCACATCCCTCGACATCTTTGACTAGAACGGAGGCTACCGACCCATCAGAGGCTGAGATGTACACTTCCAAAGCTTCACGAGACAATGCTCTTGCTAAAATTGGTGGGCTTGTCAGGAAATTTTTCAATACTTCAAAGCTTTCTTTACATTGATCATCCCACATCAACTTCTTATTCTTTGAAGCCTCTTTGATAACCTTAAAAAATGGACAACATTTTTAGAGGCTTGTGGTATGAAACGACGAAGGGCCGCTATCCATCTAGTGAGGCGTTGCACCTCTTTAATGGTCGAAGGCTCCTTCATTTCAAATATAGCTATTATTTGGGAGGGGTCAGCCTCAATCCCTTGTTGGGAGAAAAGAAATCCCAACAATTTTCCAGATGTTAGATCAAAAGAACATTTTAACGGATTTAATCACATTATTACGATGAACATTCTCAAAGGTTTCTCGAAGGTCTAGGGTATGACCGCTTAAAAATTTTGACTTTGTTATCATATCGTCGACATACACCTCGGGGTTTCGACCCAACTGATTTTTAAATATTTCATCCATCATATGCTGAAATGTCGCACCGACATTGATCAACCCAAAAAGCATGTTTCGATATTCGAAGACATCTCGATGTGTGATAAACGTCGTTTATTCCCAATCTTGATCATCCATCCTGATTTTATTATAGCCTGAGAAAGCGTCCATGAAAGATAGCATTTCATGACCCGCCATTGCGTTTATAAGTTGATCTATATTTGGCAAAGGATAATAATCCTTAGGGCATGCTCTATTGAGGTCGGAGTAATCAACACACATTCTCCATTTTCCATTACTTTTCTTAACCAGGATAGCATTAGCAATTCATGTAGGAAATTTCACCGGTTCGATAAATCGTGCCACTAAAAGTCGATCAAGCTCTTCGTCGATAGCTCGACATTTTTTATCTAAGAAAGTCCGCCTCTTTTGTATGACAGGATTCTTTTGACGGTCGACATGTAGAGAGTGTCTTGCAACATCAGTTGGAATTCCAGACATGTCGGATGGTGACCATGCAAATATGTCCGAGAACTCCCGAAGCAACCTCGTTAATTCATCTTTTATTTGAGGATTTAAATCTTTTCCAATTTTAACCGATTTGCTGGGGGAATTTTCATCAATCGCAATCTCGATCGTTTCACCGACAGGTGAGAACGAGGGATCCCTTGTAATGTCGAAAATGCTACCGGCATCTATCTGAACGACTTCATTGACAGATTGAGTGTCATTATCTTGCTTCTTATGCACAACAGTAGTGAAGTAGCATTGTCTTGACACAGCTTGGTCGCCACACATCTCTCCCACTCCAAACTCAGTCGGGAATTTCATTTTTAAGTGAGGGATCGATGTAATGGCTTATAATGCCGAGATTGTCATTCTCCCTAGTATAGCATTGTGACTTGAGGTTGCACTTATTACGTGGAACTTAGCTATCTTCCATACTTGACAAGGCATCGTGCCGAAAAGCACCGACAGGTCAATTATCTCGACCACTTTCACCTCATTACATGTGAAGCCATAAAGAGGTGAATGGGTATTTTCTAGCTTTCTATCTCCTGTATCCATTCACGGTAAAGCATGATGATAGAGGATGTCGACAGAACTACCGTTATCGACAAGGATCTTTTTTACTATGTTAGTGTTGATTTTGGCGGTGATAACCAGCGCATCTTGATGGCCTCGTATGATATTTGGGGCATAGCTCTAATCCAGAAGGATATGACGAGAGATGGAAAAGGCTTGTATCTTTTGGGACACTTAGGATTAACATTACACACTTCTCGAGCGTACGACTTACGAGAGTTGTTTGACACGCCTCCGGCGGCGTAACCCTCAAAAATTATGTCGACTATTCTGTCATCTTGTCTCTAATGAGTTTGGCCTTGTCCTTCGATATAATGGACGAAATGGCCTTTTCTGATTTTGGATTGAATGTGATTGCTTAATTGGTAACACTGTTCTATAGTGTGTCCAGTATCTTCATGATAGTCGCAAACTATGAGTTTGGTAAACTCTTTATCTTTTCTGTCCCGGGCCTGCCATTTTTGGTCTGAGAAAGACCATCATTGATATTCATGACCCCTCGCGGTTCGATGTTCTTCCATTCTATTATCTCTTCTTGCTGCTGAACGTCGAGGGTATTTGGAATTATATCCTCGCGATCTCGGAGTCCGGGGACTATGAGCTCTTGACCTGTCATATTTGTAACTAGAGCGTCTCAAAGATCTTATACTACCCACTGCCTCTTGGAGTGTCATACGGTGTTCAAAAATTTGGAATGTTGCATGAAGGTGTTGAGGATGTTTTTCTATGAGTTCTTCTAGTAAAATGTCATGTCGGTTTCCATCAATGTCTGCTGCTAAATAATTCACCGCCAAAGGCTCCTCTAGGTCTGTTATCTCAGATATAGCTTGACGAAAGCGACCTAAATAGCTTCTCAGAGATTCGCTAGGCCGTTAACTCATCGTAATCAAAGATTCCGTAATTTTGCCCCCTTTATAGTTGCTTGAAAATCTTTTTTGAAATTTAATCTTCAACATAGTCCAAGAGTCAATTAACCTAGATGGGAGATTGTTGTACCAACGTAGGGTTGTGCCTTATAAGCATGTAGAGAAGAATTTGCAACGGGCGACTTTTGAGTGTTCGTAAAACACCATTCGACCGTCAAAGGTGTTAAGGAAACCCGATGGGTCAGAGGATCCATCAAATTGATCAAGTGCCAGAGTTTTTAAAGTCCTGTCTATTTTTGCTTTCTCGATGCTTCGAGAGAGAGGGCTTTCCACCGGGGCTTCGAACCTCGATTGAGTGCGAACTAGATCTCGCAACTGGGCCATATCTTCCTGCATTTTTAAGAACTCCTCCTGTAAGATCGAGTCTTTTGACACCGACCCTTGCGAAGTTCCCCCTAAAGACACTGTCTTAGGATGTCGGGGTCTTGAATATATAGACTCAGTAGAAACCTCATCTTCATCATAATAGTAATCATCATCATCCTCCGAAAGCTTTACATAATCAAGTTCCTCATCACCACCTTCCTTAATCAACGCTTGTTTCAACTCTTACTGCAAATGTTGAATCTCTCTTATTTTTTCCAATTTCGCCTCTAGTCTTTGAGTTTCAGCTTCTAACATCTTGAGCTCTTCATATGAGCCTTCTACACCGTCTATCTCTTGTTCTCGTAACAGTTTCTTCTGCCGCAACTTTTGTAAATGCAACCTAGCATCACTGGAGAGCACCTGCTTCCCCTTTTCTGTTAAAATACGAGAGCGAGTATCCTTAATCATTTTCCTCTTGCGTTTGACTGGTTGTCTATGCGCCTGAGATCCTTCAGGTGGGGGGTTTTCCTCCACCGGAAGCAACATGTTCTGATTTTTGAACAGTTTGGATCTCTGTCGTGTTCCCACATTTCTCTAGATCTGTTTCTTCAATGATCATGTTGGAGTATCAAATTTAAGAGCTCCTTCTAGTATCAAATGATGACCCTAGTTTGAGCCATGTTTATATGAGGAACTATACTCTTTATTGATACTTATTTTTCCAACCTTTTACAAGTAGGGCAATTACACTATATTTATATGGAGTCTTTAATGGGTTTCCCCCTTACAATTGGGCTTCTATTGGGCATTTTATTACAAACATCTATTCTAAGGTTCTAATTTCCTATTCGAAGTCCTCCTCATTTCCTTGGCCCAACATTGTCCAAAAGTACCATGCAAAAATCTCGATGTTAAGTGAAATCAATGGCTGTCATGCAGATGACAAATTCACTGGCTCGGTTTATATCCCGATCCAACTTTTATCGTAATTATATTTTATTGGAAACATCTGCATGAGGATCTATGAAAGAAAAAGATTAAAGTTAGGATATGATTTTCATAATTTGATGAAAAAAATTACGAAGCCAAGGATTACATAGGACAAAAGTTGCAAGCAACAAAGAAAAAAAGCATTATACAGACATGACTCATGTATAAAGCAACTGATCTTTCTTGGAAACTGTTGTTTATAATGATCAAGTGAACCAGCAACTAAATTGACACAATACTACGCTCTAAAAAACATATCACGATTCCCGGCCTAAATGTTGGACAACATATTACAATTTACATTAAGGTTTTTTGAAAAACACAAGCAATTTAGAGTGATGTTTGATCACATCTATGTGAGAAATCCTAAGTATGAAATTGATTACAAATTTTAGATTTTCTTTCCTCATTTGTGCTATGTGATTTGTATTTTTAGTATATAATTATTTGATAACTACTTGGATTAAAAATATGAATAGTGTGTAGCCTTACTTGTAGACTGCAAATTTGTTGTATGGATGCATTAGAGGATATTTTACACATTAAATTGTAGGTAGGTAGCTAACTAATAGATGTGATGGAAGTTCATATACGATGCTGACCTTTTTATAAATAATTTTAATTCAAATAAAAAATTAAAATTTTACCTCCAAATAAATGTAGACCTCACTTCTTTTGAGAGCACTTTTTTCATTGTTTCCTGCAATATAAATATTTAATATTTTAAAATTAAAAAATGAAAATGATCCATGACTTCTGTTAAACCTTTTATATGTATCAATTTTTTTCTTAAGGAAAAAAATTCATGTTAACAATTTTAGGCTATATCTTAATAAAAAAATCTAAAATCGAACTTAATTTAATTTGATTTACCGTAATATAAATTAGTATAATTTTTATAAATAAACATAGATGTGTACATATATGCATGGTACACTTAATCATGGTTTGAATCACATATATCCGATCAGCTGGTTCCCCGCTGACCAGAAGATGACGGGGTAAGTCGATTCATATTAAAATCAAGATGGTTAGCATTTTATAATTATAACTAGTTATAATTGGGAAAAGTTGGAAAAATTTACCAATATAGGAAATTTTTTAATTGTATTATTCTTGTTTTTGATGATTTTATTGAGTTATAACTCAAAAGTAGTATATGATTAGAACAATTAAGTCAATTTTGGTATAATAGGAATGATAGGATAGCAAATATATTTTAAAATTTTGAGATTATATTGTTCAATGATTTTATTGAGTTACAGTTCAAAAATAGTTAGAGTATTACAACAGTGATTTAAATTTTTTAAAATTTATTTGGAAAGAGACGTAGATGGGTAGAATTTTAAATAGGGAAGGATGGATGATGTGTAAAATGTCAAGGCTAGATATAGATAAGGGATGGATGTAAGGGTAGATATAGATATGGGATGGATGTAAGGGTAGATATAGATATGGGATGGATGATGTAAAGTAAGGGTAGATATAGATAAGGGATGGATGGATAACGCACAGGGTAGATATAGATAAATGATGGATGGATGATGCAAAGTGCTCACACGAGGACGTGGGAGCGACTTTCAGCACATAAACATAATCGAAAAAAAATTAACACAAAAATACTAAAATTCATGAAAAATACTTAATTCAGACGCTCATATTAATCTTAATAATTGATTGGAGTGGGTAATGAAAGATGCATGAATCTCAATACAATCCACTCACACAATTTTTCTCTCTTGCTATGTCCAATTAAGGTACCGATGGATGATGAAAAATGGTTTGATGAGGAAGATGTGGGATTTGAGCATATAAACACAAATAAATTGTTAAAAAACCTAAAATCTTATCTTCAAGGATTCATGAAAAAATTGTTAATTCAGAGGCTCAGAATCTTATGAGTTGATTGAAGTGGATACCGAAAGATCTACAGATCCGAACATATTCCACTTGCACAATTTATGTTTCTTTCTATATCCAAGCAATTGGTTGAGAATCGTCCAACAATCTACAACAAGAACGATTGACCATGAATTGTCCAACGATCTGGAACAAGAACGATTATACAAACGCGTGCTCTCTCAGTGTTTCTCTCACTTGTGGGCGGCTAAGTATTTCACAGTATATGATATGAGTAATATTATTTTGAGAAGGAAATACATTTTGTGTGTATATAAAGGGAAGAGGAAAATCATATTTCCCTAAAGTGTTCAATAAAATTACTATTCCAACCCTTTATATCATATTTACAATTTTGTAATTAATTTATATAATTTTATCTAGTTAAATGTGAAATAATGTTATATTCGTAACTAGTATTTTTACAAACCAGAAGAATTTATCAATTTAGTACAATATATTTAACCAACTTGAAAGGCATGAAGAAATTTAGAAAATGTAATATTTACTTTCTACTCTTTTTTGGATAACAACCTTGTAACTAATTTTTTGACATTAACTTAAACACGGTATATTAATATACATATTAAAAAAATTATGTTGAGTAATGAGAAGAACTCCCTTCATCCAGTTTTTCCTTTTCATTAATCAGAATTCATATTTTATTCAATCAAACAAAAAAGGGTAATAATTGCGCTAATATAAAATTGAGACAATGATATTCACGCTCTATTTATCATAATTTTTGGATTGGACAAATCATTTAGGATAAGAAAAAAATAGTAGAAATGGACAACAAGACTAAAATGGACGGAGTGTATATAACATTACAAAAAAAAGTATAGTTCGGTGTAACATGTAAAATGGTCTAATATATGAAATTTACCAAATTCGATTCTCTAAGACATTAGACTTCTTTTACTTAGATTATATTCAAGAATATCGAATATCCTAGAGTTATATCACTATCTTCAATGGAAGATCAAGAACATAGGTATTCTACATAGTACTCATATTAATATACGACGTTCTTTTGCTTTTTCCAAACTTTCTAATATTCTTTTAAATTGTAAGAACGATAACTACAATTTTATAAACTTGCACGAACTTTATGGAATCATGATTTAAAGAAAAGTCTACAGAACATAGGATTTCATGTTCAATTGTTAGGTTCAAATCACATATATTTGAGAGGTGAAGTTGTCTCTTGGTGAAGAAAAAAATGGTCAAAGGTAAAGAATAATGATTTTAAATTTGCCTTATTTAGTTTGAAAGAGTATCGACAAGACTTGTTTTTTATCCTAAATTTCTAACAACTATTGTGTTCCTCCCATGTTAAGTTGTTCACTCATGGGTGTAAATTTATTAATGTGTTCTATTATGTTAGAATTAGGTGTGTAGATCTATTAAAGTATTCTGTTGTTGGTTTATGAAGATGTTATTGGTATTTCATGTTCATCAAGGGCATGGGTGTAGATTGATCATCAAGGTACTCTGTTAACGAGAATGTCCTATTGTTGAGGCTCTTTAAGCATATATATTTCTATTTACTACTAAGAAGCAGGCACCCAAAAAATCTTCTAAAAATATTCAAAATACTACCCTGCTACTCTAAACAAACAAAATAAAGATATGTTTACACAAAATCCGAACCACAAGATCAAAATCAAATCAACCGTAATCAGTAGGACTCTCTAGTTCTCTCACTAAGCAGGGATTTCTTTTGAAATTCCTACAATTTATAAGTATGTATTATATGAGTAAAATTCTATGAAGACCATGTTTTTCTTGGAGACCACGGAGACCACTTATGTTTTGATAACTAAAATCTTGCATAAACATTATAAAATATAATATTTTACGAATTATGTTCTACAAAGATCATTATTTTATTCAAAATATTGAATATCATACATGTACTTGCATGTAGAACATTACAAAATGTTTTATCCTACGAAACATGTTTAGTTTGCAAAAAAAATTGTTTAGATTGCAGAATATACACATTATACTTATTAAACTTAAATGATATTCAATAATTTTAATAAATTAGTGATATTCATAAACATGCTTCAGGAAATAATATATTTCATAGGGTTTTGATTGCAGAACATAGGTGGTCTGCGTGGTCTACAACAAAAATGTGGTGACTCATATATATATATATGCATTTTTTCAAATAGAAATAATCCTTAAAATGAAAACTAGAAAATAACTTTTAAAATTTGTATTAAGCTTTCTTTATTTTTAACACTAACATTTTACTAGTTCACACAATAACTTTCCTAATTTTAAAATTTAGCCCTCCACGTTAGTAGGGACCCACCACTACTAGAAATAGTGCCTACGACATCACCCTTTTAACATCGGTTAGAAATTTCACTAATGTTAAAAGCAGTTTTAACACCGGTCGCTTCAAAATCGATATTAAAGGTATTGTCAGACATCGGTATCTTAACTAACCGATGTTTATAATCGTTTTTTTTTAAAAAAAAAGGTCCGCTTGTTTCTTTCCCCCGTTAATACACCAAAAAATTCCCCGCTTAACCAAAAATTTTATTCTCAGTTTTTCCGGTGCCCCCTCCCTCTCTCATTCTCTCTTCTCTTTTCTCTCCTCTCTCTCACTGTCTCATCTCTCTTCTCTCAGTCTCTCTTCTCCCTCATCTTTCACTGCCTCTCTTCTCAATCACTCTCTCTAAACCTAATTATACCCCTATTTGTACTAACCTTTAATTAAACGGGATTAATTCCTAAATCGAGCTCGATTCGTGCTAAATAATCTTGAAAGAAGTTGGGTCTACTCAATTTATGTGAGAAAAGTAAGTTTATTTCGAATTTATTTTCAAATTTTATGTTTTTATTTTAATAAAGTTTTGTTTACAGGTCTTTGGAGCTTTGTTAGTGTTAAAAGAAATTGGGTTTGCTTGATTAGGTAAGATTAACTTCTAATCTACTCGATTAAAAGTTGGTGTATGTATTGTTAATCTTGAAAGAAGTTGGGTTTACAGATCTTTATAAGCTATACTGGTGGCCTTGTTATTGTTACTGCTAGACACGTGTTGTATTGATATTAATTTTTTAGAATTTCATGTTGAATCGGAATTTTTGGAGCAAAGCCTATTCAAATTAGAATTTACTGTTGTCATTTCGTACTCGCATAAATGATTTTATTTGTGTAGCTTATAGCTGAAGATTACATTGATGTTCTAACATTAGTGGGGGAATGCTGTGTTTTTCGGTGGCTGTGCAGGGTCCCAAATATTATATTTTCTTAATGATTTGAACTGTTATTTTATCCATGTCTTCAGAGTGCAGCACGTGTGTTGGTTCCTGCTGAATTTGGGGATCATGGGATTAAAGGAATCATACTGGCTGCTAATTATGCCAGAGAAAATAAAGTTCCATATCTTGGGATCTTCTTAGGAATGCAGATTTCTGTTATTGATTTTGATCGATCTGTAAGTTAGAGTTTAATTTATAGATTTATTTATGTAGAACGTTCACTGAAAGATAATATACACTTAAGATTAACTGCATTGCTTCATGCATCTTGTAGGTGTTGGGTCTAGAAAAGCCAAACAGTTCAAAATTTGATGCTCGGACACTAGATCATGTTGTAATTTTTATGCCAGAGGTACATGCCCGTTCATGATAATACTTGACGGTTATGACATCGACAGATGCCTTTTACATTCCTGAGCTCTAAATGCATCACTGCAAAGCTATATGTTATTAGTCGCGGTTAATTAGTGCCACAGGATATCTTGCATGTTCCAACTAATTAAATGTATAAGAATGTTACAACTAAAAAGTTGATTGATGCTGGTCTGGATTGCGGAGCATGCCCATAATATATGTATATAAGACTGGACAAGAGAAATAATGCTTGTCCAGGTATTGGATGGTTCTGACGATATGTTGGTTCGACATCTTATCAGGGAAGAAGTGCTAAAATGGCAAGGCAAAGGTTTGAACATTTTGTAGGAATCAACTTACTTTAAGCTAACCTTGCACGTGTTATATTCACAGAGTCTATTTACTCATCAAGAATCATGTATCTGGAAATTCCTACCGTTCATTAGAGTTTACATTACCTATTTATGGCACCTGAGTGTGTGTATAAATGTCTAATAACATTTTAATGTGTTGTTTACAGGGGATGTATTATCAGGAAACCAGCCGGACAGACCAGTTCACTTGGGAGTACTGCAAGAATGGTTTGGCATCCACTGGTGGAACACTCGAGCTTTCGCTCTTTTGTTTACTCTAATATTCATTTCACTACCACTAGTTTTGTTCGGTCGAGTAGGTCAATACAAATAATCAATGTAGACCTCTCTCGTACATACATTAGCTATGTTCCAGTTTAGTGATCCCTGTATCCGTGTTCTTTGTTTTTTGTTTTAAAGAATCATTAAGGTTTTGTTCAGCAGTATCAGTTCTGTTAGCATTGGTGTTTGTGGGGATATGCTCAGGAATGGCAATCTCAGCACTCTTAGAAGGCAAAACAAATACACCAAAGCTCATACCTCAGTTGGACAATCGAGCCTCCTTCTTTAACATCTTCGCTTTATCTCCAGTCACCGTCACTACATTCACTTTTCACTTCAATGGTTAGTTAAAACTAATAGAAACAAGTACTCTTATAAATGACACTAATTTTCTGAGGAAATTACTTATGAAAATGTTTTTAATTTCAGTTCATATTATTGGAGGGGCGCTTAGGGAAGCATCAGATATGACCTCAGTTGTTCGAATTTCTCTAGTACTTTGCTCAGGAATCTACTTTACCATTGGGATCTTCGGATACCTGTTGTTTGGGGATTCCATTATGGCAGACATACTTGTAAATTTTGATCAGGGTTGCCAGAAGTTAAAGCTACCCTTGTGATTTAATGGGTAAATGAGATTGATCGATTTAACTTAAGAGGTAGCAACAAGGTGCTAGTGTGTCATGGAGGCAACAGAGGCAAAACCCTTCATGAATTCTCAGATTATGATTTTGTTATTACTACATATTCTATTGTTGAAGCTGAGTAGAGGAAAAATGTTATGCCAGCTAAACATAAGTGCATTTGGTGTGGAAAGTTATTATTTTATGAACATAAGATATCTATTCACCTGAAATATTTTGGCGGTCTAAATGCTATTAGAACTAATAAGCAGTCGAAACAGAAGAAGGGTAAGAATCCTGAACTAAACAGATCAGAGAAAGGCAAGGGTGTTGAGTCGGTGGATGAAGGAAAGGAGGAGTCTTCAAAGAAAGGGAAGCATTACAACAAGGATAAGACTTTTGGAGCTGGTTCTTCTACCAACAAGTCGGAAGGAGTTGAATATGGATCCTGTAACGGCAAATCTACTTTACACTCCGTGAAATGGGATCGTATTATACTGGAAGAGGTGAGTAGGTGGTTACTGTTAGAAATTATTTCATACTTGGCTGGTCTGATTTCTTATCTCATGTGTGTGGATATGTACATATTTAATTCATCTTTCTCACGGTTACTCTTTTTTGCATCTCTTTGAATCCAGATGATGTAGAATAAATTAGGAGCTGCTCTAATCATTTTTTTTGTCCAAATTTAAGCTTATAAGTGTATTTTTTCTGGTCAAGAGTGTCACCAAATTTCTTACTTATAGCTGCTACTACAGCAGGAAGCATCCATTGGGATGACTTTTGTTCGGATGGGATTTTTCACAACAAATTGTATGTTTGATAAATTCCTGAATCGGCTACTGGTGATACCCCTTTCTACTCTAGCAGGACTATCCAGAAGTGTTATTGATTATTTGTCAGGAGCCACATTCCAAATTACAGGATTTTTTAGTGTTCATAATAAGGTAAGTTTCATATATTGCTTCGCTACACTATTATTTATATATTTTTGTAATTGATATGAAAGGCTCTACAAACATATTCTGATGTGACACGACCCTGGCTAATTTGGTAAAGTTGTTTTAGATAGATTCTCTTCTTCTCACTCTAGCAGCTACAACAAAGCCTTAATCAGTGATTTTTTTCTTATCTTGAAAGCTCTTTGAAGTACCCTATTTCGAATTATTGTTTAGTTGAGCTGAGAGCAATGGTTCCTAATCAAGGTCCAGGACACCCTACTTTAGTCATTATCCGAGCTGTTGAGCAAATTATGAGAGAGAATTTATTCAACTGTAAAAGTTTTAAAGCAATAGCGGCTAGAGATAACTTTTTAATTTCAGCTTTGTGCTAAATATTCGGTTGTATTGCTTTTAGACTGATTATTAACTCATATTGCTCTGCGACTAGAGAACACAAAGGCAAGATCTATGAAGTCATTGACAAAGCTAGAGCTTTTGTGGAAGTTGTACGTGATGCTACGAACTTTGCTTCAGCTAATACTATTTATGGTTTCGCAGCATATCCATCTGGGGAGAATTGCTTGGGGAATGCGCCTTTAGTGAGCTAGATAGGTTAGGAATGTAATTGTAAGTAGATAGTTTTTGATGTTGATGTAGATGTAGATATAGAAATATGTTGTTTGAATGCTGATATATAAGTTTTTTGGTATATATTTGTTCTCTTTTAAGATTATTTTTTATTGATATAGCTTTTAATTATTAAATGGGTTATTCTAATTGAGAGCTTTGTTTCTGTATTCAAGGGGTTATCCTCATTGAGAAACTTTGGAGGTAATTCTCCAATTTAAAGTTGTATGCTTGGAATCACTTACCTTGTAGTCTGGTGGATCAATTATCATGTAATCCGATGGATTATCGTCCTTGGTGGATAAGAGGGTAAGCCAAGGCTATACCTATACCTAAATTCAAGTGAGACATGTAATAATCGGAAATACCTAAAATCGTCCTTGCATGTGTTATATTCACAGAGTCTATTTACTCATCAAGAATCATGTATCTGGAAATTCCTACCATTCATTAGAGTTTACATTACCTATTTATGGCACCTTAGTGTGTGTATAAATGTCTAATAACATTTAATTGTGTTGTTTACAGGGGATGTATTATTAGGAAACCAGCCGGACAGACCAGTTCACTTGGGAGTACTGCAAGAATGGTTTGGCATCCACTGGTGGAACACTCGAGCTTTCGCTCTTTTGTTCACTCTAAAATTCAAGTGAGACATGTAATAATCGGAAATACCTAAAATCCCAATAACATATGTAGGCCTTGGTTCATTGTGACTAGGCCTTATTGTTTGGTATTTTCAGACCCAGTTGGAGTCATAGTTAGATTTGGAGTCGATTCGGGAGTTTTTGTATTAAACTTGGATTAAATATAATTAAATTAAAAATATGATATTTTTATAACCATACAAATTAATGAGCATGTTCAATTTTTAATTAAATTAATTTAATATCTAAATAATTAAAACAATAAAATTAGTTGTTGACCTCTAATTGAAGATGAAACAAAATTGAGTAATGAATTCATTGCTAAACTCTATTTCAATACGTCATTTTTACGTTAAGATTTTAGCGACACCAATGATTTAACCAATGTAAAAGTTTTACTTAATTCATTTCAGTTAATACCTTTTTAAGTTGGTAGTTCTACTCAAAATTTTGTTGTAATACAACCTCTATTTTTTTATATAACGCTTTAATTTTTGCACATATTTCAATCCGCTTATTTAGAAATATAATTTTTTAAATTGTTTTTGTGAATTAAAATACTTATCTATTTTTATTCACAGAAAGAAAATTGTGCAAATAAACTTTATCTGCCTAGTTAAAGAACATTGAAATGTGTGTAAAAGTTAAAGCGTCATATAAAAAGGGCGTAATGATTTAGCTCAATGCCAGTTATCATGTGAAAATTCCTTAGTATAAAAAACTAATAAGTTTACATAAGTTCATAAAGAGTTTTTTACAGTTAAGCATCGTGCGTGCATGAGTTCGTCAGTATGTGAGTTATCATCAAGAAGCACTTAAATTTTACTTTATTGTATTTGACTGGTTAACTACATATCACAACCGGCGTTTCTTGAACACTTTACATCCTCGGCTCTTCTATTTTTTAAGTATGCAATACAACATTTTACATTCATTCAATCAATTATACAAACATGAGCAAGTTAGCTAGGCTACAGCTAATTTGTAATCTGCATCCTTCAGAGTTTCTGGATTGATTGTTTTCTCTATTGTATCAAGTTACACATGGACGGATTTAAGGTGGGCATGGGTGGCCATAGTCCCCTCAAAACCTCTTCATGAGCTTACAATGTTCCAAATTATGTATAAAAATTGATTAGATAGTGTATTTCGTCCTCCCATAAATTTATGATCCCCATATAAATTCACAAATCTTGGAGCATCTCCAACAATGGATTGCCAAAATAGTTATTAACCTTGTCAAATCATCATGGATATTAATATTTTATTTTTACTTAATTTCATATTAACTTGGAAACATTGTACTCCAATAGTTAGTAACATTTGTAGTCCCTGAATTAAATTATAAATAACTCAAAAACTAAAAAAAGTATTATTAATATACACATTTTATACTTATATATATAGGATCTTACTCCACTGAGAAACTGTTTTATTGTGAAATATGAGATTCAATCATAACCACTGATTCTTATATATTATTTAATACTTTACCACACATTAATTTTTTAATATTTAAATATTTTATCACCCTATTCTTTCAAATTCCACCACCTGCCGCCTCCAACCACCGCCGACCTCCATTTTAGGCGACCAACATTTCCGGCGACCACTACCACGAGCATATATACAAACCACCAATTACATAAGAATCGCCAAATACAAGCCAAAATCACCACAATTAAATTAAAACGACTAATACACAACAAAGAAAAATGCAATTTTGTGATAAATTATATCCGTACATGATAAAAGGCTAGTGGAATTTTTGTGATCAAAAATATAAATCGGAGGCTATGTATATCTTTGTAGTCGTTAATTTTTAAGTGAAAGACGTCGGAGGCGATGAGGATGGTGCTGGAGGTAGGGGATGAAGATTGAGAGAGAGATATGGGAGGGGGAAGGTGAGAGAGAGAGATGAAAGTCCGAAAATGAGTGATGGAGCGGCGACGACATCGGGTGGTGGAGGTGGAGAGAGAGAGCAAAGGTTGGGGTTGTGTTGATGAGAGGGACTGATAAAGAAATTTTTGGGTTGGAACAATAATTGTGTGGTGGGGATTAAAAGAAATTTATAAAAAATTTAAAATAGAGGGCTGAGATAGTTCTCATATCTCACGTTTCTCATTTGACCAACTCCCTATATATATATATATATATATATATAGGGAATTGCTCAAATGAGAACCTCTATTTTGGTGAGATATAAGATCTAATCTCGGCCCTTAATTTTTATTAATTTTTTATAATCTAAACCACACATTTCTTATCCCTTCTTCCTTCCTGCCAATTTCATCTCCTCCGTTTCTCTCACCTCTCACCTGCCACAAATCATTCACACACACTTATATACATACATAATATATCCACCTTCTACACTCTCCTCTCTCCACCGCCCCCACCCTCCGCCACCCGCCGTCGCAGCCGCCTCATCAAACTTCCACCATTTCTTTTCACCTCCGCCACCACCATCCACCATTGCCGCCTGACCTCCTCTACATCTTTTACAATACACATCACATACCTCTTTTTTAATCTCCAACTCATCAACTCTCTACACTGCTTATTTTCTTTCCCACCGGAACATTCACCATCGATGCCGGAATCTCAATCCTTAACAACCACTTCAGTTTTAAAATCACTGATGACGGAGATTTACATGGCCTCCTCTATACCCCCATTGTAAAAAATTCATTCAACCTGTACATATTTAATTTATCACAAATTTTGTTTTTGTGTTATGCAACATCTCTGTAGTTTTAATTAGTTAATTAGAGTTTGTGATGATTGTTGGGATTGATTGAGGTCGTCTAATGATTTTTTGGTTGTGTGATTCGATTTTGGTGCTTATAGTTTATTCGTTGGTGATTTAAATTTAAATATGGTGGTCGGAGTTTATGAAAGGAGCTGGTAGCCGGATCTGGTGGACATAAATAGTTGTTAGATGTGGTAATTTTAGGTTGTCGAAGGCGATTTTTTATATTCTGGATTTGATTTTTCAATTTTTAGGTGGTGATTTTTTATTTTCCGGAGGTGATTTTTGATTTGACAGTGGTGATTTTGAATTTGACGATGGTGATTTTCCGGTGGCTGCCGGTGGTGGTGGTGGCGGTGGCGGTGGCGGTCGGCGACGGTGGTGGCCGAAAATGGAGGTTGGAGGTAGTGGTAAGCAGAAAGAAGATATGAAAGAGGTGATAGTTAGAGATGATGAAATATAAAAGGAGGTGATAATTAGATCTAGTAATTTTTGTGATGATATTGGTGATCATAGTCAATGAACGGAGTTGGTGGCCGGATCTGGTGGATAAAAGTGGTGACCAGTTGTGATGATTTTTTTTCTTCGATGTTGATTTGTTGTTTACAGGTGCCCGGAGGGGTGATTTTTATGTTTCCGACGGTGATTTCTTATTTTGACAGCGGTGATTATATGTTTGACAGTGGTGATTTTCTGGAGGTCGCCGGAGGTAGTGGTAGCTGGAAATGGTGATGTCCGACGATTGGAGGCGGCGGTGGTTGGCTGGTTTAGAAAGAAGATGGGGGAGGTGATAGTTGGTGAAGATGATGTTGAGATTTAAAATGAGTGGTGTAGATTAAAAGTAGTTTTAAATTTTGTGTGGTGTAAATTAGATCTCATATCTCATTTTAAAATGAGTTCTCATTTGAGTAAGACCCTATATATATATATAATTGGAACAATGTAAGCTCGTGGGGAGGTTTTGAGGGGACCATGGCCACCCCATTCCCCCCTAAAATCCGTCCCTGTGTAGTTTGATACAATAGAAACAATGATCAATTCGGGAACTGTGAAGGATGCTGAGTACAGGCTAGCTGAGCTAACTTGCCCATGTTTATATAATTGAATGGATGTAAAAAAATGTTTGTAATGGATACTTAAAATGCAGAAGAACTGAAGATGTAGAATGTTAAAAAATAGTAAAATCGCAAGTAAAATTTGAACTCAAGTAATTATATACATTGGAGGGCTTTTTGATGGATAACTCACCCAAATGCATGTAAACTTTTTATATTTTTACGGTTAAGAATTTTCACTTGGTAAACGCAATTGAGCTAAAGTATACTGTACTCATCAATCAAAATTTTCAAAACGACCAACTTAAAAAAAACATTTCATCAAATATTAATAAAGTATTTAGTATTTACTGATCAGAAGTCCATGTTAGCTACATTCTCCACATCATCCACTCACCATTCTCCTGGATCACTCCTCCGTCCTCTTGTCTTGCCTTTGGACTGATTAGGACCACCTTCATTTCTGGTATCCTTATAATTTTTATTTTATCCTTGTTGTTGGAAAATTTATGTCTTGGTGCTTATCATAAACTTTGTTCAACCTATTGAGACATGAATGAAATGTTAATAGAGATGTGCTGTTTTTGTTCAACACTTGTGGTCTTGTCCGCATTTCTTAGATTTTGTCTATTAATCATCATGGTAAAAGAGCTACTAATGCAGCACATTTCCTAAGTTTCTTTTGAGTTTTTTTAGTGCACTTTTTGCTTCTTTTTCATTCCTTGAAAGTATGAAGATGGAGAGAGAGAGAGGAGGGGGAAGGAGAGAGATATAAAAGTCCGGCGATGAGTGATGGAGCGGCAGCGGCGTCAGGTGGTGGTGGTGGTGGAGGTGGAGAGAGAGTGCACGGGTTGGGGTGGTGTCGATGAGAGGGAGGGATAAAAAACTGTTGGATTGGAGCAATAATTGTGTGGTAAGGATTAAAAAAAATTATAAAAAAATTAAAATAAAGGACTGAGATTAGATCTCATATCTCAATATAATTAGGCATCTCATTTGAGTAACTATATATATATATATATATATAGATTAGATAATTTGATGTGCCCCAGATATATTCACAAACCTTACACATTTTGAGGTTTTATACACATAAATTCACAGTATGGTTCTTGCGAATCCATAATGTCTCAAAAAATTTTGGCTTCAAAAGTCATGTTCTATATTTTGGCATTCCAAAAAAAATTTCTGGTTCCGGCCCTTAGCTACACTGGTGGAAGTCGCCGCCTGCATGGTTGGGCAATCCATCTTTATATCCATCCACTTAAGTAAGCAATGTGAATGGAAGACATGTTCACATGGCGTTACCTGCACATATAGGTTCGGACAACGTTAGTTACATAGCCTTAAACTTCAAGCTGAAAGCTGTCCAAAAGTACCATGCAAAAATCTGGATGTTGAGTGAAATCAATGGGCACCATGCAAATGACACAGTCACTGGCATGATTTACATCCTGATCCGGCCGTTATGATAATTATATTTTTGTGGAAACATCTGCATGAGGATCTATGAAAGAAAAAGATCAAAGTTAGGATATGATTTTCATAATTTGATAAAAAAAATTGCGAAGCCAAGATTTACAGAAGACAAAAGTTGCAAGCAACAATGAAAAAAAGCATTATACAGACAGGACTCATGAATAAAGCAATTGATCTTTTCTGGAAACTGCTATTTATAATGATCAAGTGAACCAGCAACTAAATTGACACAATACTACACTCTAAAAAACATATCACGATTCCCTGCCTAAATGTTGGACAACATATTACGATTTACATCAAGATTTTTTGAAAAACACAAGCGATTTAGAGTGATGTTTGATCACATCTATGTGAGAAATCCTAAGTATGAAATTGATTGTGCGGTTCCTCATTTATTTAAGAATCCTTTAAGCATTACAATTATTGCAGCTCCTCAGAATATTGGTTGGCACTCTCTTTACAACAATATACAGGGATTAGGCATTCTCTACCTTGATTTTATATAAAAATAACAGGGAAGAGTTACATAAACTAATTAACAAAATAGAGAAGGGTTGCACGAACTAATATATTGTGAAAAGTTACATCAAACCTGCCAAAAAATGAAGAATCGACATCCAAGATAGTGCTGCAGTAAAAGAATATTTGCTTGCAACCCAGCAAAACCCACCAAATAGAGGCACCAACTCCTTTCAGGCTTAATGTGCATGAAGTTGCGGGGATATCTAAAGATATATAAAGGAATTGCAAGCCGAGTTACACTCATTCCAATAATGTAACTAGGATGTAGTGGCTTTCTTGGGTCACGAAAAACATTTGTGGCAATCTGAGGTATCCAGTAGGAGTGCACAACCAGAGTAATAACTAGAAGGAATTTAGGGAACTCGTACGTGATCAGAATACCTCCCAGAAGGATACCACCTGAAAACGTAAACCATAAAGATGTGTGAGTGTGAAGTAGCACTACTTCCCTACTAAGAATAAATATCCATAACTTTTAGGTTAATATAATTGATACTAATGCTAATAAGTTGAAACATTTATTCCACAAAAAAGTTATATGCCATCAAATGTTTTTATCAGAAATCTTATTTTACAAGTACACAAATGCTTTTCTTTCAAATGTAGAAGAAGAGGATAGCTTAGGATTGCAACTGTTCTAGAGCAGAACTGGCAACTATATATATCCTCTCAAAAGATTCATGATTATGTTTTCTGGTATACTATTATCTTCTGTTACTAGAATGAACCTTACATATACTGCCAAACACTACAACAACACAACGTTGCACAAGCTCATGTAATAAAATGATCATAATCTTAGCATTTCATGTAGGAATGTCAGAACAGGTAATCCAAGTAACAAAGATACATGTTAAATTGGGGAAGCAATTCAAAATTTAAAATTAAAAAAAGGTATCTTCCTATACACAGTGGCCCGAGATTCAGGTATAAGTGCATTCATAGTGATAAATGTTCAATGTGAATCTCATGTTATGAATTTCAAAGGTATGCATACAGGACATAAATTCATTACAAACAGCTAAGCAAAAGTTTTACTCACAGAAATAAATACAAAGAACTGAAAGTTCACGCCTCGCTTCCACACTCTGTATGTAATTTGTAGGCCTATTTGCCTTCCATATATGGAGAAAAAATCTCAACTCACAAAAAGAGAAGACAACAAACTTGAAGAATGCGGCAGTGGCAAATGCGTTATACAATTGTTCTGCATACATGAAGAAGTGACAATTATGGAGAACACAAGTAGTGAGAAATAGTTTTTTAAAATAATAAAATTTGGTCAATGCCAAAGACAGAGAATAAGTTTTATTCTAATTACCAACTGTGATTCCTGCAGTCAGATGTAAAAGACAAAGGTATGCATCCATGATAGGCTGTTGTCCAATTGTGAAACTTGAAACTTTGACAGCTCCCTGACAGTAGGATGGAATATCCGTCAGCTAGTATATAACGAAACTGCAGATATCCATAAAATAAGAACGGTACAAGTGTCTCAAAACAACAAAACTGCAGTAGCTGATCACTGGCACAAATTGAGAATCCTGTAGAAGCAACAAATAGGATCAAGATGGAACCCTTACAGATTGCGTGTTGCTATGTTTCCTTTGCTGAATTAACAGGAGAACTTGAAGGAGAGAGATCTAATATATGGCAGACGGTTAAGGAAAATCAATCATTCTCAATCTATCAATACATAATGTTTTCCAAATCTCATTGATATAGTCCCAAGTTCTACAGCTTATCACGGTCCTGCTGCTGCATATGATATGCCAGTGTGCCACAAGTAACAGGGTAAATTATGTGAGAAGGAACCATACAATGGCAAATAACATTACTATTAATTTGTGATAACAATTACTGATATGAGATACTTTAATCAACAATTTACTATCAATTATCATATGGCCAAAACAACATTCAATTCAAATTGTTATGATAATTACCGAGTAATATGGATTGGAGATATTGTAATCATCTTTGTATCCAGATTCTCCAGATTTTTCTCTGCAGTATAATTATACATATATCAGTACTGAACACACTATAAGATTTAAAACTGGAGTCACGGGTGCAAATCATATCAATATGGGTAGGCTACTGCTCGAAGTAATCGTAAGGGCCATATATAATCCCCTTCTATTTTGATTGTTGCACCCCACACTTTATGTTCATCTTCAAACACCTTATAGAATATAACCATCCCCTACCGATTAAAAAATGGAAACTAAATATGAGTTCTTTTTAAGGAGAAAAACGACAAAAATGAGCCACATCAAGATTAAATCAACAATAGCATAATACAAACATCCTAATTAGGCTAAACATGCAAGATGATAATGTAAACTGAAGTAAACAAGTATGTTGCCTACCCCATAGAAGAACACTATAAAACATTAAATAATTACAGATGAAATCACTAGGCAAAAACTTCAGCCACAAAAATCAAGCGAGGGAATAAGGACGAAAATCATAACAAGAAAAGCTTGACATCTAATCCAGTAAACAAAACACACAAAGTTTGTCAAACTGAATCACAAGGTATAGGAGTTGATGCAGGCTTTTACGGAAACTCAACATAAAGAGCCAAACAGCAGAGCAGTAATTAATAGTGATCAGAAAACAAGAAGAAAAAAGGAAAGGCTCTTATATTTTCACTTAACAGGTGAGGCCCAAGTAAGGATCTAAATATTCTAACTTAAAGAACCTAAAGTTTTGTGCAATATATTCAAATCATAGTAGTCCTCGGTTCTGCCTTCCAATCAGCAGAAACCAATCCACTAGGCGATCTAGCCAATCATATTCAAAGCAACGTAGATCTGTTGAAGGTTTTCAGAAGTAACAATCCTTGTTGAAAGTGGTAGCTTGGTTTGCAAAGGTCAATAAGTCTGCTTCTCTATGGTAGATTCCTCCTAAAGGTTAAGAATGGAGTCATGGACGTTGAAATGCAAAACCATCTCTATCTTGTAACACCATAAACCTGGCTTGATCTTGTAAAGAGAAATAACAGGCTATTAACCGGGATCTCATATTAACCCCTTTTCATTAAGAATAATTTTTATAGTCTGAAAGTTGACATTTTTCATTCTCACAATTCAAATAACTTAACTATTGATAATACTTCTTCAAGTGAATAGCATTCCAAGCATTTTTTATGGGTGTACCATCGAGCATAGACAGTCGGTAGGTTCCTGGCGTGACGAGCCCTGTTACTTGATAAGGTCCTTCCCATGGGGCTTTGAACTTTCCCGTGATGGTGGGTTGTGAAGCCGCTGACTCTCGAAGGACTAGATCCCCAACCAAAAACTGTTTAACTTTTACTTTCTTGTTGAAATAAGCTATTGTGCGCGCTTGCTGTTGGAGTACTGTCTTCGATGCCTCATCCCTAACTTCTTCCATAAGAATATTGTGAAGTTGGATTCCTTCTCGTGAGGCTTCAACATCAAAATACTCGACCCTTGATGAGTTAAGAAACATTTCGACTGGTAAAATTGCTTCCAAGCCAAAAGCCATCTTAAAAGGGGATATGTCCGTCGCACTTCTAGGGGTCGTTTTGTAAGACCAGGGCACATTCGGCAACTCATAGACCCACGGTCTTAGTAATTCATCGACCCTTTTCTTAAGTCCTTGTAAGATTATGCGTTAGACACTTCAACTTGTCTGTTAGCCTGGGGTTATGCCACCGAGGATTTGATGTGTTTAATCTTGATTTGTGAAAGTGTTTTGGTGAACTTTTCTCCTACAAATTGAGTTCCATTGTCAGTTACCACAATTCTTGAGACCCCAAACCTGAATATAATGAACTCCATTAGAAACTCGATCATCTCCTTCTCTCGGATTTTGGCTAATGGTCTTGCCTCGATCCATTTTGTTACGTAGTCAACAGCCAGTAAGATGTATTGTGCCTGGTTTTTGGACTTCGGGAAGGGACCCACGATGTCTATACCCCATTGGTAGAAGAAATATGGGTTGACAACCTGGATCATTTCCACCGAGGGCTGATGAGATACCGCTCCATATATTTGACATGATTTACATTTTCGCAAGAAATCTTCACAGTCACTTCGCATTGTGGGCCAAAACAAACCTTACCTCATTATTTTAAGGGCTAAATTCTTTCCACCCAAATTATCCCCGCAAATTCCTGTATGGACTTCGATTATCGAGGTGTGAGACTCTTCTGGTCCCAAGCATCGGAGTAGTGGCTCCACGAGCCCTCGTCGATATAATTTGTTTTCTAGCATATAATAGTTTCTTGCCATGTATGAAATGGCTCTGGCTTCACCCTTATCTTGTGGCAATTTGTTCTGCAAGATGTACTTCAAAATAGGTTGATGCCAATCTGCAATAGAGGAGATTTCATTAACCTTCAGCATGTCGACGGATGGAGTATCCATATCAATAGAGGAAGCATTTCTTTCTTCGACATAAATTCCCTCTGATGTTGCAGCGACGGATGATGCTAATTTAGACAAGGCGTCAGCCCATTGGTTGTCTTCCCTGCAAATGTTCTTGATTGTCCATGACGAAACTTTCCCCAACAAGGACATGACTAGATTCAAATATGTCGATATTCGAACATCATGTGCCTTAAACTCGCCTTGCAGTTGTTTGGTGACAAGCTGGGAATCACCAAATATTTCTAAAACTTTCACTTTCAGCTCAATCGCTAGGCGTATTCCTGCTAACAATGCTTCGTATTCGGCTACATCGTTTGTTACCGGGAATGAGAATTTCAAAGTTTGTTGTATTTTGAAGCCCTCTGGACTGATCAAGATCACACCTGCACCCCCTGATGATGTTGTTGAGGATCCGTCGACATAAAGAGTACAGGCCTTCTGTGGGAACATCGTTTCTTCAGTTGTAGATGTGTCAAAATTGCATTCTACAACAAAGACTGATAGGATTTGGGATTTTATTGCACTATGGGATAGGTACTCGATGTGAAATTGGCTAAGTTTGACCGTCCAAGCAGCTAGACGCCATGTCATATCCGGTCTGTGCAAGATGCGCTTTAGGGGTTGATTAGTCATGACTTTTATAGGACGCCCTTGAAAGCAGTGACGGAGATTCCTGCTTGTTATGGCGAGAGCATAAACTAGTTTCTCCACATGTGGGTAGCGAGTTTCTGCATCTTTCAGAGTATGGCTAACATAGTAAACTGGGGCTTCACGTCCCTCGCTGTCTTTGACTAGAACGGAGGCTATCGACCCATTAGAGGCTGAGATGTACACTTCCAAAGCTTCACGAGACAATGCTCTTGCTAAAATTGGTGGGCTTGTCAGGAAAGTTTTCAATACTTCAAAGCTTTCTTTATATTGATCATCCCACATCAATTTATTGTTCTTTGAAGCCTCTTTGATAACCTTGAAAAAAAGGACAGCATTTTTTAGAGGCTTGTGGTATGAAAAGACGAAGGGCCGCTATCCATCTAGTGAGGCGTTGAACCTCTTTTATGGTCGAAGGGTCCTTCATTTTAAATATAGCTATTATTTGGGAGGGGTCAGCCTCAATCCCTCATTAGGAGAAAAGAAATCCCAACAATTTTCCAGATTTTAGATCAAAAGAACATTTTAACGGATTTAATCACATTATTACGATGAACATTCTCAAAGGTTTCTCGAAGGTCTAGGGTATGACCGCTTGAAAATTTTGACTTTGTTATCATATCGTCGACATACACCTCGAGGTTTCGACCCAACTGATTTTTAAATATTTCATCCATCATACGCTGAAATGTCGTACTGGCATTGATCAACCCAAAAAGCATGTTTCGATATGCGAAGATACCTCGATGTGTGATAAACCCCGTTTGTTCCCAATCTTGATCATCCATCCTGATTTGATTATAGCCTGAGAAAGCGTCCATGAAAGATAGCATTTTATGACCCGCCATTGCATTGATAAGTTGATCTATATTTGGCAAAGGATAATAATCCTTAGGGCATGCTCTTTTGAGGTCAGAGTAATCAACACACATTCTCCATTTTCCATTAGTTTTCTTAACCAGGATAGCATTAGCAATTCATGTAGGAAATTTCACCGGTTCGATAAATCGAGCCTCTAAAAGTCGATCAAGCTCTTCGTCGATAGCTCGACGCTTTTCATCTGAGAAAGTCCGCCTCTTTTGTCTGACAGGATTCTTTTGACGGTCGACATGCAGAGAGTGTCTTGCAACGTCAGTTGGAATTCCAGACATGTCAGATGGTGGCCATGCAAATATGTTCGAGAACTCCCGAAGCAACCTCGTTAATTCATCTTTTATTTGAGGATTTAAATCTTTTCCAATTTTAACCGATTTGCTGGGGGAATTTTCATCAATCGCAATCTCGATCGTTTCACCGACAGGTGAGAACGAGGGATCCCTTGGAATGTCGAAAATTCTACCGGCATCTATCTAAATGACTTCATTAATAGATTGAGTGTCATTATCTTGCTTCTTATGCACAACAGTAGTGAAGTAGCATTGTCTTGACATGGCTGGGTCGCCACACATCTCTCCCACTCCAAACTCAGTCGGGAATTTCATTTTTAAGTGAGGGATTGACGTAATGGCTTCTAATGCCGAGATTGTCGTTCTCCCTAGTATGGCATTGTGACTTGAGGTTGCACTTATTACGTGGAACTTAGCTATCTTCCATACTTGGCAAGGCATCGTGCCGAAAAGCACCGGCAGGTCAATTATCCCGACCACTTTCACCTCATTACCTGTGAAGCCATAAAGAGGTGAATAGGTATTTTCTAGCTTTCTATCTCCTGTATCCATTCATGCTAAAGCATGATGATAAAGGATGTCGACAGAACTACCGTTATCGACAAGGATCTTTTTTACTATGTTAGTGCTGATTTTGGCGGTGATAACCAGCGCATCTTGATGGCCTCGTATGATATTTCGGGCATAGCTCTAATCCAGAAGGATATGACGAGAGATGGAGAAGGCTTGTTTCTTTTGGGATACTGAGGATTAACATTATACACTTTTCGAGCGTACGACTTACGAGAGTTGTTTGACATGCCTCCGGCGGCGTAACCCCCGAAAATTACATCGACTATTATGTCATCTTGTCTCTGATGAGTTTGGCCTTGTCCTTAGATATAATGGACGAAATGGCCTTTTCTAATTTTGGATTCAATGTGATTGCTTAATTGGTAGCACTGTTCTATAGTGTGTCCAGTATCTTCATGATAGTCGTAAACTGTGAGTTTGGTAAACTCTTTATCTTTTCTGTCACGGGCCTGTTCGCGGTTCGATATTCTTCCATTCTATTATCTGTTCTTGCTGCTGAACGTCGAGGGTATTTGGAATTATATCCTCACGATCTCGGAGTCCGGGGACTATGAGCTCTTGACCTGTCATATTTGTAACTAGAGCCTCTCAAAGATCTTATACTACCCACTGCCTCTTCGAGTGTCATACGGTGTTTAACAATTTGGAATGTTGCATGAAGGTGTTGAGGATGTTTTTCTATGAGTTTTTCTAGTAAAATACCATATCGGTTTCCATCAATGCCTGCTGCTAAATAATTCACCGCCAAAGGCTCCTCTAGGTCTGTTATCTCAGATATAGCTTGACGAAAGCGACCTAAATAGCTTCTCAGAGATTCGCTAGGCCGTTGTCTCATCATAATCAAAGATTCCGTAATTTTGCCCCCTTTCAAGTTGCTTGAAAATCTTGTTTGAAATTTAATCTTCAACATAGTCCAAGAGTCGATTGACCTAGATGGGAGATTGTTGTACCAACGTAGGGTTGTGCCTTATAAGCATGTAGAGAAGAATTTGCAACGGGTGACTTTTGAGTGTTCGTAAAACACCATTCGACCGTCAAAGGTGTTATGGAAACCCGATGGGTCAGAGGATCCATCAAATTGATCAAGTGCCAGAGTTTTTAAAGTCCTGTCTATTTTTGCTTTCTCGATGCTTCGAGAGAGAGGGCTTTCCACCGGGTCTTCGAACCTCGATTGAGTGCGAACTAGATCTCGCAATTGGTCCATATCTTCCTGTATTTCTAAGAACTCCTCCTGTAAGATTGAGTCTGTTGACACTGACCCTTGCGAAGTTCCCCCTGAAGACACTGTCTTAGGATGTCGGGGTCTTGAATATATAGACTCAGTAGAAACCTCATCTTCATCATAATAGTAATCATCATCATCCTCTGAAAGCTTTATATAATCAAGTTCCTCATCACCACATTCCTTAATCAACGCTTATTTCAACTCTTGCTGCAAACGATGAATCTCTCTTATTTTATCCAATTTCGCCTCTAGTCTTTGAGTTTCAGCTTCTAACATCTTGAGCTCTTCATCTGAGCCTTCTACACCGTCTATCTCCTATTCTCGTAAGAGTTTCTTTTACTACAACTTTTGTAAATGCAACCTAACATCACTGGAGAGCACCTGCTTCCCCTTTTCTGTTAAAATATGAGAGTGAGTATCCTTAATCATTTTCCTCTTGCGTTTGACTGGTTGTCTCTGCGCCTGAGATCCTTCAGGTGGGGGGTTTTCCTCCACCGGAAACAACCGTCTTGGTTTAAGGGTCGACGATATTTTATCATTTTCTGCAGGAGCAACATGTTCTGATTTTTGAATAGTTTGGATCTCTGTCGTGTTCCCACATTTCTCTGGATCTGTTTCTTCAATGATCATGTTGGAGTATCAAATTTAAGAGCTCCTTCTAGCGTCAAATGATGACCCTAAGTTTGAGCCATGTTTATATGAGGAACTATACTCTTTATTGATACTTATTTTTCCAACTTTTTACAAGTAGGACAATTAGCCTATATTTATATGGAACCTTTAACGGGCTTTTCCCCATACAACTGGGCTTCTATTGGGCTTTTTATTACAAACATCTATTCTAAGGTTCTAATTTCATATTCGAAGTCCTCTTCCTTTCCTTGGCCCAACACTTTCCAAAAGTACCATGCAAAAATTTGAATGTTAAGTGAAATCAATGGCTGTCATGTAGATGACAGATTCACTGGCTCGGTTTATATCCTGATCCAACTTTTATCGTAATTATACTTTATTGGAAACATCTACATGAGGATCTATGAAAGAAAAAGATCAAAGTTAGGATATGATTTTCATAATTTGATGAAAAAAATTACGAAGCCAAGGGTTACGGAGGACAAAAGTTGCAACCAACAAAGAAAAAAAGCATTATACAGACAGGACTCATGAATAAAGCAACTGATCTTTCCTGGAAACTGTTGTTTATAATGATCAAGTGAACCAGCAACTAAATTGACACAATACTACACTCTAAAAAATATATCACGATTCTCGGCCTAAATGTTGGACAACATATTATAATTTACATTAAGGTTTTTTGAAAAACACAAGCAATTTAGAGTGATTTTAGATTTTCTTTCCTCATTTGTGCTATGTGATTTGTATTTTTATTATATAATTATTTGATAACTACTTGGATTAAAAATATGAATAGTGTGTAGCCTTACTTGTAGACTGCAAATTTGTTGTATGGATGCATTAGAGGACATTTTACACATTAAATTATAGGTAGGTAGCTAACTAATAGATGTGATGGAAGTTCATATACAATGCTGACCTTTTTATAAATAATTTTAATTCAAATAAAAAATTAAAATTTTACCTCCTAATAAATGTAGACCTCACTTCTTTTGGGAGCACTTTCTTCATTGTTTCCTGTAATATAAATATTGAATATTTTAAAATTAAAAAATGAAAATGATTCATGACTTCTGTTAAACCTTGTATATGGATCAATTTTTTTCTTAAGGAAAAAAATTCATGTTAACAATTTTAGGCTATATCTTAATAAAAAAATCTAAAATCGAACTTAATGTAATTTGATTTACCGTAATATAATAAATAAACATAGATGTGTACATATAAGCATGTAACAGTTAATCATGGTTTGAATCAAGTTCTTCTTCTCGTATGGTTACACTAAATATAAAATAATTTTTTTTTGTTTAAGAAAATCTGAACACAAAAAATCAAGATGATTTAAAATGTAATCATAATAAAGTATACATTCATTACTTTGTAAAATGACCCATTCCCGAGCACAAATACACACACACACATATATATATATATATATTAAAAATTGATTCAGATGACGGGGTAAGTCGATTCATATTAAAATCAAGATGGTTAGCATTTTATAATTATAACTGATTTTATTGAGTTATAACTCAAAAATAGTATACTACTAGAACAATTAATTCAATTTTGGTATAATAGGAATGATAGGATAGCAAATATATTTTAAAATTTTGAGATTATATTGTTCAATGATTTTATTGAGTTACAGTTCAAAAATAGTTAGAGTATTAGAACCGTGATTTAAATTTTTTAAAATTTATTTGGAAAGAGACGTAGATCGGAAGGATGGATGATGTGTAAAGTGTCAAGGCTAGATATAGATAAGGGATGGATGTAAGGGTAGATATAGATATGGGATGGATGATGTAAAGTAAGGGTAGATATAGATAAAGGATGGATGGATGATGCACATGGTAGATATAGATAAAGGATGGATGGATGATGCAAAGTGGTCACACGAGGACGTGGGAGCGACTTTCAGCACATAAACATAATCGGAAAAAAATTAACACAAAAATTATAAAATTCATGAAAAATACTTAATTCAAACGCTCATATTAATCTTAATAATTGATTGGAGTGGGTAATGAAAGATGCATGAATCCCAATACAATCCACTCGCACAATTTTTCTCTCTTGCTATGTCCAATTAAGGCACCGATGAATGATGAAAAATGGTTTGATGAGGAAGATGTGGGATTTGAGCATATAAACACAAACAAAATGTTAAAAAACCTAAAATCTTAACTTCAAGGATTCATGAAAAAATTGTTAATTCAGAGGCTCGAAATCTTACGAGTTGATTGAAGTAGATACCGAAAGATCTACAGATCTGAACATATTCCACTTGCACAATTTATGTTTCTTTCTATATCCAAGCAATTGGTTGAGAATCGTCCAACAATCTACAACAAGAACGATTGACCGTGAATTGTCCAACGATCTGGAACAAGAACGATTATACAAACGTGTGCTCTCTCAGTGTTTCTCTCACTTGTGGGCGGCTAAGTATTTCACTGTATATGATATGAGTAATATTATTTTGAGAAGGAAATACATTTTGTGTGTATATAAAGGCAAGAGGAAAATCATATTTCCCTAAAGTGTTCAATAAAATTACTATTCCAACCCTCTATATCATATTTGCAATTTTGTAATTAATTTATATAATTTTATCTAGTTAAATGTGAAATAATGTTATATTCGTAACTAGTATTTTTACAAACCATTTAGTACAATATATTTAACCAACTTGAAAGGCATGAAGAAATTTAGAAAATGTAATATTTACTTTCTACTCTTTTTTGGATAACAACCTTGTAACTAATTTTTTGACATTAACTTAAACACGGTATATTAATATACATATTAAAAAAATTACGATGAGTAATGAGAAGAACTCCCTTCATCCAGTTTTTCCTTTTCATTAATCAGAATTCATATTTTATTCAATCAAACAAAAAAGGGTGATAATTGTGCTAATATAAAATTGAGACAATGATATTCACCCTCTATTTATCATAATTATTGGATCGGACAAATCATTTGGGATAAGAAAAAAATAGTAGAAATGGACAACAAGACTAAAATGGACGGAGTGTATATAACATTACAAAAAAAAGTATAGTTCTGTGTAACATGTAAAATGGTCTAATATATGAAATTTACCAAATTCGATTCTCTAAGAAATTAGACTTCTTTTACTTAGATTATATTCAAGAGTATTGAATATCCTAGAGTTATATCACTATCTTCAATGGAAGATCAAGAACATAGGTATTCTACATAGTACTCATATTAATATACGTTCTTTTGCTTTTTCCAAACTTTCTAATATTCTTTTAAATTGTAAGGATGATAACTACAATTCTATAAACTTGCAGGAACTTTGTGGAATCATGATTTAAAGAAAAGTCTACAGAACATAAGATTTCATGTTCAATTGTTAGGTTCAAATCACATATATTTGAGAGGTGAAGTTGTCTCTTGGTGAAGAAAAAAATGGTCAAAGGTAAAGAATAATGATTTTAGATTTGCCTTATTTAGTTTGAAAGAGTATCGACAAGACTTGTTTTTTATCCTAAATTTCTAACAACTATTGTGTTCCTCTCATGTTAAGTAGTTCACTCATGGATGTAAATTTATTAATGTGTTCTATTATGTTAGAATTAGGTGTGTAGATCTATTAAAGTATTTTGTTGTTCGTTTATGAAGATGTTATTGGTATTTCATGTTCGTCAAGAGCATGGGTGTAGATTGATCATCAAGGTACTCTGTTAACGAGAATGTCCTATTGTTGAGGCTCTTTAAGCATATATATTTCTATTTACTACTAAGAAGCAGGCACCCAAAAATAATCTTCCAGCCTCTCCAATGTATTTGTAAATATCCATCTACAAGTCTAGTAAAAAAGTAATGTGTAGAATTAGAAGTGAAATTGGAAAATGAGGAGGATGGACAGACGGAGGATGATATCTATGCATCCAAAATTTGTAACACAGTAGTCTATCGCATGGTTTTCAACTATTTCATGTCATTCTAGTGTTGTATGTTTAGTACACATTGTTACGTATTAATCATTAGTAAACGACTACCTACAAAATTTTTAATATTTCATCTTTATATAATAGTATAGATATATCAAAATAAATATTTTATTTTATTTTGAAATTCTTCGAGGTGATTTTTAAGATCTAAAAATATTCAAAATACTACCCTTCTACTCTAAACAAACAAAATAAAGATATGTTTACACAAAATCCGAACCACGAGATCAAAATCAAATCAACCGTAATCGGCAGGACTCTCTAGTTCTCTCTCTAAGCAAGATTTCTTTTGAAATTCCTACAATGTATATGTATGTATTATATGAGTAAAATTCTATGAAGACCATGCTTTTCTTGGAGACCACTTATGTTTTGCAACTAAAATCTTGCATAAACATTGTAAAATGTAATATTTTACAAATTATATTCTACAAAGATCATTATTTTATTCAAAATATTGAATATCATACATGTACTGCATGTAGAATATTACAAAATATTTTATCCTACGAAACATGTTTAGTTTGCAAAAAAATTGTTTAAATTGCAGAATATACACATTATACTTATTAAACTTAAATGATATTCAATAATTTTAATAAATTAGTGATATTCATAAACATACTTCAGAAATATGGTCTCCATAGAACTTGACCCATATATATATATACATTTTTTCAAATAGAAATAATCCTTAAAATGAAAACTAGAAAATAACTTTTAAAATTTGTATTAAGCTTTCTTTATTTTTAACACTAACATTTTACTAGTTCACACAATAACTTTCCTAATTTTAAAATTTAGCCCTCCACATTAGTAGGGACCCACCACTACGAGAAATAGTGCATACGACATCACCCCTTTAACATCGGTTAGAAATTTCACCGATGTTAAAAGCAGTTTTAACATCGGTCGCTTCAAAAACGATGTTAAAGGTATTGTAAGACATGGGTATCTTAACTAACCGATGTTTATAATCGTTTTTAAAAAAAAAATAAAAAAGGTCCGCTTCTTTCTTTCCCCCCGTTAATACACCAAAAAATTCCCCCTTAACCAAAAATTTTATATTGAGTTTTTCCCCCTTTAACCAAAACCGTTCCCCCTCTCTCTCATTCTCTCTTCTCTTTTCTCTCTTCTCTCTCAGTGTCTCATCTCTCTTCTCTCAGTCTCTCTTCTCCCTCATCTCTCACTGCCTCTCTTCTCAATCACTCTCTACAAACCTAATTATACCCCTATTTGTACTAAATAATTTTGAAAGAAGTTGGGTCTATTCAATTTATGTGAGAAAAGTAAGTTTATTTTGAATTTATTTTCAAATTTTATGTTTTTATTTTAATAGAGTTTTGTTTACAGGTCTTTGGAGCTTTGTTAGTGTTAAAAGAAATTGGGTTTGATTGATTAGTAAAGATTAACTTCTAATCTGCTCGATTAAAAGATTAAAAGTTGGTGTATGTATTGTTAATCTTGAAAGAAGTTGGGTTTACAGATCTTTATATAATCTGTACTGGTGGCCTTTTTATTGTTACTGCTAGACAGGTGTTATATTGATATTAATTTTTTAGAATTTCATGTTGAATCGGAATTTTTGGAGGAAAGCCTATTCAAATTAGAATTTACTGTTGTCATTTCGTTCTTGCATAAATGATTTTATTTGTGTAGCTTATAGCTGAAGATTACATTGATGTTCTAACATTAGTGGGGGGATGCTGTGTTTTTCGGTGGCTGTGCAGGGTCCCAAATATTATATTTTCTTAATGATTTGAACTGTTATTTTATCCATGTCTTCAGAGTGCAGCACGTGTGTTGGTTCCTGTTGAATTTGGGGATCATGGGGTTAAAGGAATGATACTGGCTGCTAATTATGCCAGAGAAATAAAGTTCCATATCTTGGGATCTTCTTAGGAATGCAAATTTCTGTTATTGATTTTGCTCGATCTGTAAGTTAGAGTTTAATTTATAGATTTATTTATGTAGAGCGTTCACTGAAAGATAATATAGAATTAAGATTAACTGCATTGCTTCATTCATCTTGTAGGTGTTGGGTCTAGAAAAGCCAAACAGTTCGAAATTTGATGCTCAGACACTAAATCATGTTGTAATTTTTATGCCAGAGGTACATGCCCGTTCATGATAATAATTGACGGTTATGACATCGACAGATGCCTTTTACATTCCTGAGCTCTAAATGCATCACTGCAAAGCTATATGTTATTAGTCGCGGTTAATTAGTGCCATAGGATATCTTGCATGTTCCAACTAATTAAATGTATAAGAATGTTACAACTAAAAAGTTGATTGATGCTGGTCTGGATTGTGGAGCATGCTCATATTAGTATGTATATAAGACTGGATAAGAGAAATAATGCTTGTCCAGGTATTGGATGGTTCTGACGATATGTTGGTCGACATCTTATCAGAGAAGAAGTGCTAAAATGGCAGCGCAAGGGTTTCAACATTTTGTATAGGAATCAACTTACTTTAAGGTAACCTTGCACGTGTTATATTCACAGAGTCTATTTACTCATCAAGAATCATGTATCTGGAAATTCCTACTATTCATTAGAGTTTACATTACCTATTTATGGCACCTGAGTGTGTGTATAAATGTCTAATAACATTTTAATGTGTTGTTTACAGGGGATGTATTATCAGGAAACCAGCCGGACAGACCAGTTCACTTGGGAGTACTGCAAGAATGGTTTGGCATCCACTGGTGGAATACTCGAGCTTTCGCTCTTTTGTTTACTCTAATATTCATTTCACTACCACTAGTTTTGTTCGGTCGAGTAGGTCAGTACAAATAATCAATGTAGACCTCTCTCGTACATACATTAGCTATGTTCCAGTTTAGTGATCCCTGTATCCCTGTTCTTTGTTTTTTGTTTTAAAGAATCATTAAGGTTTAGCTCAGCAGTATCAGTTCTGTTAGCATTGGTGTTTGTGGGGATATGCTCAGGAATGGCAATCTCAGCACTCTTAGAAGGCAAAACAAATACACCAAAGCTCATACCTCAGTTGGACAATCGAGCCTCCTTCTTTAACCTCTTCGCTTCATCTCCAGTCACCGTCACTGCATTCACTTTTCACATCAATGGTTAGTTACAACTAAGAGAAACAAGCACTCTTAAATGACACTAATTTTCTGAGGAAATTACTTACGAAAATGTTTTTAATTTCAGTTCATATTATTGGAGGGGCGCTTAGGGAAGCATCAGATATGACCTCAGTTCGAATTTCTCTAGTACTTTGTTCAGGAATCTACTTTACCATTGGGATCTTCAGATACCTGTTGTTTGGGGATTCCATTATGGCAGACATAATTGTAAATTAATCAACTTGTGATATGTCCTCTTGTTGTTATTATTTAATGGGTAAATGAGATTGATCCATTTAACTTAAGAGGTAGCAACAAGGTGCTAGTGTGTCATGGAGGCAACAGAGGCAAAACCCTTCATGAATTCTCAGATTATGATTTTGTTATTACTACATATTCTATTGTTGAAGCTGAGTACAGGAAAAATGTTATGCCAGCTAAACATAAGTGCATTTGGTGTGGAAAGTTATTATTTTATGAACATAAGATATCTATTCACCTGAAATATTTTGGCGGTCCAAATGCTATTAGAACTAATAAGCAGTCGAAACAGAAGAAGGGTAAGAATCCTGAACTAAACAGATCAGAGAAAGGCAAGGGTGTTGAGTCGGTGGATGAAGGAAAGGAGGAGTCTTCAAAGAAAGGGAAGCATTACAACAAGGATAAGACTTTTGGAGCTGGTTCTTCTACCAACAAGTCGGAAGGAGTTGAATATGGATCCTGTAACGGCAAATCTACTTTACACTCCGTGAAATGGGATCGTATTATACTGGAAGAGGTGAGTAGGTGGTTACTGTTAGAAATTATTTCATACTTGGCTGGTCTGATTTCTTATCTCATGTGTGTGGATATGTACATATTTAATTCATCTTTCTCACTGTTACTCTTTTTTGCATCTCTTTAAATCCAGATGATGTAGAATAAATTAGGAGCTGCTCTAATCATTTTTTTTGTCCAAATTTAAGCTTATAAGTGTATTTTTTCTGGTCAAGAGTGTCACCAAATTTCTTACTTATAGCTGCTACTACAGCAGGAAGCATCCATTGGGATGACTTTTGTTCGGATGAGATTTTTCACAATAAATTGTATGTTTGATAAATTCCTGAATCGGCTACTGGTGATACCCCTTTCTACTCTAGCAGGACTATCCAGAAGTGTTATTGATTATTTGTTTTGTCAGGAGCCACATTCCAAATTACCGGATTTTGGTAAAGTTGTTTTAGATAGATTCTCTTCTTCTCACTCTAGCAGCGACAACCAAGCCTTAATCAGTCAGTGATTTTTTTCTTATCTTGAAAGCTCTTTGAATTACCCTATTTCGAATTATTGATTTAGTTGAGCTGAGAGCAATGGTTCCTAATCAAGGTCCAGGACACCCTACTTTAGTCATTATCCGAGCTGTTAAGCAAATTATGAGAGAGAATTTATTCAACTGTAAAAGTTTTAAAGCAATAGCGGCCAGAGATAACTTTTTAATTTCAGCTTTGTGCTAAATATTCGGTTGTATTGCTTTTAGACTGATTATTAACTCATATTGCTCTGCGACTAGGGAGCACAAAGGCAAGATCTATGAAGTCATTGACGAAGCTAGAGTTTTTGTGGAAGTTGTACGTGTTGCTACCTACTTTGCTTCAGCTGATACTATTTATGGTTTCGCAGCATATCCATCTGGGGAGAATTGCTTGGGGAATGCGGCTTTAGTGAGCTAGATAGGTTAGGAATGTAATTGTAAGTATATAGTTTTTGATGTTGATGTAGATGTAGATATAGAAATATGTTGGTTGAATGCTGATATATAAGTTTTTTGGTATATATTTGTTCTCTTTTAAGATTATTTTTTATTGATATAGCTTTTAATTATTAAATGGGTTATTCTAATTGAGAGCTTTGTTTATGTATTCAATGGGTTATCCTCGTTGAGAAACTTTGGAGGTAATTCTCCAATTTAAAGTTGTATGCTTGGAATCACTTACCTTGTAGTCTGGTGGATCAATTATCATGTAATCCGATGGATTATCGTCCTTGGTGGATAAGAGGGTAAGCCAAGGCTATACCTAAACCTAAATTCAAGTGAGACATGTAATAATCGGAAATACCTAAAATCCCAATAACATATGTAGGCCTTGGTTCATTGTGACTAGGCCTTATCGTTCGGCATTTTCAGACCGAGTTGGAGTCATAGTTAGATTTGCAGTCGATTCAGGAGTTTTTGTATTAAACTTGGATTAAATAAAATTAAATTAAAAATATGATATTTTTATAACCATACAAAAATTAATGAGCATGTTCAATTTTTAATTAAATTAATTTAATATCTAAATAATTAAAACAATAAAATTAGTTGTTGGCCTCTAATTGAAGATGAAACAAAATTGAGTAATGAATTCATTGCTAAACTCTATTTCTATACCTCATTTTTACGTTAAGATTTTAGCGACACCAATGATTTAACCAATGTAAAAGTTTTACTTAATTCATTTCAGTTAATACTTTTTTAAGTTGGTAGTTCGACTCAAAATTTTGTTGTAATACAACCTCTATTTTTTTATATAAGGCTTTAATTTTTGCACATATTTCAATCCGGTTATTTAGAATTATAATTTTTTAAATTATTTTTGTGAATTAAAAAACTTATCTATTTTTATTCACAGAAAGAAAATTGTGCAAATAAACTTTATCTGCCTAGTTAAAAAACATTGAAATGTGTGTAAAAGTTAAAGCGTCATATAAAAAGGGCGTAATGATTTAGCTCAATGCTAGTTATCATGTGAAAATTCCTTAGTATAAAAAACTAATAAGTTTACATAAGTTCATAAAGAGTTTTTTACAGTTAAGCATGGTGCGTGCATGAGTTCGTCACTATGTGAGTTATCATCAAGAAGCACTTGAATGTATAATTTTACTTTATTGTATTTGACTGGTTAACTACATATCACAACCGGCGTTTCTTGAACACTTTACATCCTCCGCTCTTCTATTTTTTAAGTATGCAATACAACATTTTACATTCATTCAATCAATTATACAAACATGAGCAAGTTAGCTAGGCTACAGCTAATTTGTAATCCGCATCCTTCAGAGTTTCTGGATTGATTGTTTTCTCTATTGTATCAAGTTACACATGGACGGATTTAAGGTGGGCATGGGTGGCCATAGTCCCCTCAAAACCTCTTCATGAGCTTACAATGTTCCAAATTATGTATAAAAATTGATTAGATAGTGTATTTCGTCCTCCCATAAATTGATGATCCCCATATAAATTCACAAATCTTGGAGCATCTCCAACAATGGATTGCCAAAATAGTTGTTAACCTTGTCAAATCATCATGGATATTAATATTTTATTTTCACTCAATTTCATATTAACTTGGCAACATTGTACTCCAATAATTAGTAACATTTGTAGTCCCTAAATTAAATTATAAATAACTCAAAAACTAAAAAAAGTATTATTAATATACACATTTTATACTTATATATATAGGATCTTACTCCACTGAGAACCTGTTTTATTGTGAAATATGAGATTCAATCATAACCACTGATTCTTATATATTATTTAATACTTTACCACACATTAATTTTTTAATATTTAAATATTTTATCACCCTATTCTTTCAAATTCCACCACCTGCCGCCTCCAACCACCGCCGACCTCCATTTCAGACGACCAACATTTCCGGCGACCACCAATAATCATCACCGTCAAATATAATATCACTTACCACCAGAGAATGAAAAATCACCACAATAAGAAATCACCACCATAATAGCATAAATCACTCTATCTGACCACCGGTAAACAGAAAATCACCGCCGGAGAAAAAATCACCATAATTGATCACTTCCTCTACCCACCAGATCCGGCCACTAACTCCATCATTAACTCCAATCACCAATATCATTACCAAAACCTCCAAATTTAATTAAAGAACACCACATTTAAAAAAAAATTATCACAATATCACTACCACGAGCATATATACAAACCACCAATTACATAAGAATCGCCAAATACAAGCTAAAATCACCACAATTAAATTAAAACGACTAATACACAACAAAGAAAATGCAATTTTATGATAAATTATATCCGTACATGATAAAAGGCTAGTGGAATTTTTCTGATCAAAAATATAAATCGGAGGCTATGTATATCTTTGTAGTCGTTAATTTTCAAGTGAAAGACGTCGGCGGCGATGAGGATTGTGCTGGAGGTAGGGGATGAAGATGGAGAGAGAGAGAGAGTGGGAGGGGGAAGGAGAGAGAGAGAGAGAGATGAAAGTCCGAAAATGAGTGATGGAGCGGCGACGTCATCGGGTGGTGGAGGTGGAGAGAGAGAGCAAAGGTTGGGGTTGTGTTGATGAGAGGGACTGATAAAGAAATTTTTGGGTTGGAACAATAATTGTGTGGTGGGGATTAAAAGAAATTTATAAAAAAATTAAAATAGAGGGCTGAGATAGTTCTCATATCTCATGGTTCTCATTTGAGCAACTCCCTATATATATATATATATATATAGGGAATTGCTCAAATGAGAACCTCTATTTTGGTGAGATATGAGATCTAATCCCGGCCATTAATTTTTATTAATTTTTTATAATCTAAACCACACATTTTTTATCCCTTCTTCCTTCCTGCCAATTTCATCTCCTCTGTTTCTCTCACCTCTCACCTGCCACAAATCATTCACACACACTTGTATACATACATAATATATCCACCTTCTACACTTTCCTCTCTCCACCGCCCCCACCCTCCGCCACCCGCCGTCGCAGCCGCCTCATCAAACTTCCACCATTTCTTTTCACCTCCGCCACCACCATCCACCATTGCCGCCTGACCTCCTCTACATCTTTTACAATACACATCACGTACCTCTCTTTTAATCTCCAACTCATCAACTCTCTCCACTGCTTGTTTTCTTTCCCACCGGAACATTCACCGTCGATGCCGGAATCTCAATCCTTAACAACCACTTCCGTTTCAAAATCACTGATGACGGAGATTTACATGGCCTCCTTTATACCCCCATTGTAAAAAATTCGTTCAACCTGTACATATTTAATTTATCACAAATTTTGTTTTTGTGTTATGCAACATCTTTGTAGTTTTAATTAGTTAATTAGAGTTTGTGATGATTGTTGGGATTGATTGAGGTCGTCTAATGATTTTTCGGTTGTGTGATTCGATTTTGGTGCTTATAGTTTATTTGTTGGTGATTTAAATTTAAATATGGTGGTCGGAGTTTATGAAAGGAGCTGGTAGCCAGATCTGGTGGACATAAATAGTTGTTAGATGTGGTAATTTTAGGTTGTCGAAGGCGATTTTTTATATTCTGGGTTTGATTTTTCAATTTTTAGGTGGTGATTTTTTATTTTCCGGAGGTGATTTTTGATTTGACAGTGGTGATTTTGTATTTGACGATGGTGATTTTCCGGTGGCTGCCGGTGGTGGTGGTGGCGGTGGTGGTGGCGGTCGGCGACAGTGGTGGCCGAAAATGGTGGTTGGAGGTAGTGGTAAGCAGAAAGGAGATATGGAAGAGGTGATAGTTAGAGATGATGAAATATAAAAGGAGGTGATAATTAGATCTAGTAATTTTTGTGATGATATTGGTGATCATAGTCGATGAACGGAGTTGGTGGCCGGATCTGGTGGATAAAAGTGGTGACCAGTTGTGATGATTTTTTTCTCCGATGTTGATTTGTTATTTACAGGTGCCCGGAGGGGTGATTTTTATGTTTCCGGCGGTGATTTCTTATTTTGACAGCGGTGATTATATGTTTGACAGTGGTGATTTTCTGGAGGTCGCCGAAGGTAGTGGTTACCGGAAATGGTGATGTCCGGCGGTTGGAGGCGGCGGTGGTTGGCTGGTTTAGAATGAAGATGGGGGAGGTGATAGTTAGTGAAGATGATGTTGAGATTTAAAATGAGTGGTGTAGATTAAAAGTAGTTTTAAATTTTGTGTGGTATAAATTAGATCTCATATCTCATTTTAAAATGAGTTCTCATTTGAGTAAGACCCTATATATATAATTGGAACAATGTAAGCTCGTGGGGAGGTTTTGAGGGGACCATGGCCACCCCATTCCCCCCTAAAATCCGTCCCTGTGTAGTTTGATACAATAGAGACAATGATCAATTCGGGAACCGTAAAGGATGCTGAGTACAGGCTAGCTGAGCTAACTTGCCCATGTTTATATTATTGAATGGATGTAAAAAAATGTTTTTATTGGATACTTAAAATGCTGAAGAACTGAGGATGTAGAATGTTAAAAATAGTAAAATCGCACTCAAGTAAAATTTGAACTCAAGTAATTATATACATTCGAGGGCTTTTTGATGGATAACTCACCCAAATGCATGTAAACTTTTTATATTTTTACGGTTAAGAATTTTCACTTGGTAAACGCAATTGAGCTAAAGTATACTGTACTCATCAATCAAAATTTTCAAAATGACCAACTTAAAAAAATATTTCGTCAAATATTAATAAAGTATTTAGTATTTACTGATCAGAAGTCCATGTCAGCTACATTCTCCACATCATCCACTCACCATTCTCCTGGATCACTCCTCCGTCCTCTTGTCTTGCCTTTGGACCGATTAGGACCACCTTCATTTTTGGTATCCATATAATTTTTGTTTTATCCTTGTTGTTGGAAAATTTCTGTCTTGGTGCTTATCATAAACTTTGTTCAACCTATTGAGACATGAATGAAATGTTAATAGAGATGTGCTTGTTTTTGTTCAACACTTGTGGTCTTGTCCGCATTTCTTAGATTTTGTCTATTAATCATCATGGTAAAAGAGCTACTAATGCAGCACATTTCCTAAGTTTCTTTTGAGTTTTTTTAGTGCATTTTTTGCTTCTTTTTCATTCCTTGAAAGTATGAAGATGGAGAGAGAGAGAGAGGAGGGGGAATGAGAGAGATATAAAAGTCCGACGATGAGTGATGGAGCGGCAGCGGTGTCAGGTGGTGGTGGTGGAGGTGGAGAGAGAGTGCACGGGTTGGGGTGGTGTCGATGAGAGGGAGGGATAAAAAACTGTTGGATTGGAGCAATAATTGTGTGGTAAGGTTTAAAAAAATTATAAAAAAATTAAAATAAAGGGCTGAGATTAGATCTCATATCTCAATATAATTGGGGATCTCATTTGAGTAACTCCATATATATATATATATAGATTAGATAATTTGATGTGCCCCAGATATATTCGCAAACCTTACACATTTTGAGGTTTTATACACATAAATTCATAGTATGGTTCTTGCGAATCCATAATGTCTCAAAAAATTTTGGCTTCAAAAGTCATGTTCTATATTTTGGCCTTCCAAAAAAAATTTCTGGTTCCGTCCCTATAGCTACACTGGTGGAAGTCGCCCCCTGCAGGTTGGGCAATCCATCTTTATATCCATCCACTTAAGTAAGCAATGTGAATGGAAGACATGTTCACATGGCGTTACCTGCACATATAGGTTCGGACAACGTTAGTTAAACAGGGAGTGCCTAGCTACCTTTTAGCCTTAAACATTTTTAATTCACTAAATTTTACATAGCCTTAAACTTCAAGCTGAAAGCTGTCCAAAAGTACCATGCAAAAATCTGGATGTTGAGTGAAATCAATGGGCGTCATGCAAATGACACAGTCACTGGCATGATTTACATCCTGATCCGGCCATTTATGGTAATTATATTTTAGTGGAAACATCTGCATGAGGATCTATGAAAGAAAAAGATCAAAGTTAGGATATGATTTTCATAATTTGATGAAAAAAATTACGAAGCCATGGTTTACAGAAGACAAAAGTTGCAAGCAACAATGAAAAAGAGCATTATACAGACAGGACTCATGAATAAATTGACACAATACTACACTCTAAAAAACATGTCACGATTCCCTGCCTAAATGTTAAACAACATATTATAATTTACATCAAGGTTTTTTGAAAAACACAAGGGATTTAGAGTGATGTCTTATCACATCGATATGAGAAATCCTAAGTATGAAATTGATTGTGGTTCCTCATTTATTTAAGAATCCTTAAGCATTATAGTTATTGCAGCTCCTCAGAATATTGGTTGGCACTCTCTTTACAACAATATACAGGGATTAGGCATTCTCTCCCTTGATTTTATATAAAAATAACAGGGAAGAGTTACATAAACTAATTAACAAAATAGAGAAGGGTTGCACGAACTAATATATGGTGAAAAGTTACATCAAACTTGCCAAAAAATGAAGAATCGACATCCAAGATAGTGTTGTAGAAGAAGAATGTTTGCTTGCAAATTAACAAAACCCACCAAATAGATGCACCAACTCCTGTCAGGCTTAATGTGCATGAAGTTGCGGGGACATCCAAAGATATATAAAGGAATTGCAAGCCGAATTACACTCATTCCAATAATATAACTAGGCTGTAGTGGCTTTCTTGGGTCACGAAAAACATTTGTGGCGATCTGAGGTATCCAGTAGGAGTGCACAACCAGAGTAATAACTGGAAGGAATTTAGGGAACTCATACGTGCACAGAATAACTCCCAAAAGGATACCACCTGCAAAACGTAAACCATAAAGATGTGTGAGTGTGAAGTAGCACTACTTCCCTACTAAGAATAAATATCCATAACTTTTATTCCACAAAAAAGTTATACGCCATCAAATGTTTTTATCAGAAATCTTATTTTACAAGTACACAAATGCTTTTCTTTCAAATACAGAAGAAGAGTATAGCTTAGGATTGCAACTGTTCTGGAGCAGAACTGGCAACCGTATATATCCTCTCAAAAGAATCATGATTATGTTTTCTGGTATAATAATATCTTCTGTTACTAGAATGAACCTGACATATACTGCCAAACACTACAACAGCACAACGTTGCACAAGTTCATGCAATAAAATGATCATAATCTTAGCATTGCATGTACGAATATCAGAACACGTAATCCAAGTAACAGAGATACATGTTAGATTGGGGAAGCAATTCAAAATTTAAAATTGAAAAAGGTATATTCCTATACAGAGTGGCCCGAGATTCAGGTATAAGTGCATTCATAGTGATAAATGTTCAATGTGAATCTCAAGTTATGAATTTCAAAGGTATGCATACAGAACAGAAATTCATTACAAACAGCTAAGCAAAATTTTTACTCACAGAAATAAATACAAAGAACTGAAAGTTCACGCTTCGCTTCCACACTCTGTATGTAATTTATAGGCCTATTTGCCTTCCATATATGGAGAAAAAATCTCAACTCACAAAAAGAGAAGACAACAAACTTGAAGAATGCAGCAGTGGCAAATGCGTTATATAATTGTTCTGCATACATGAAGAAGTGACGATTATGGAGAACACAAGTAGTGAGAAATAGTTTTTCAAAATAATATAATTTGGTCAATGCCAAAGACAGAGAATAAGTTTTATTCTAATTACCAATTGTGATTCCTGCAGTCAGATATAAAAGACAAAGGTATGCATCCATGATAGCCTGTTGTCCAATTGTGAAACTTGAAACTTTGACAGCTCCCTGACAGTAGGATGGAATATCCGTCAGCTAGTATTTAACGAAACTGCAAATATCCATAAAATAAGAACGGTACAAGTGTCTCAAAACAACAAAACTGCAGTAGCTGATCACTGGCACAAATTGTGAATCCTACAGAAGCAACATATAGGATCGAGATGGAACCCTTACAGATTGTGTGTTGCTATGTTTCCTTTGCTGAATTAACAGGAGAACTTGAAGGATAGAGATCTAATATATGGCAGACGGTTAAGGAGAATCAACCATTCTCAATCTATCAATACATAATGTTTGATCAAGTAATGTTAGAGAAGGATACAAAAGTGACCATCAGGTTATAATTAAATGCTTTGTCAAAAAACATCTCAGTGTTTACAGAAGTTGCATTCAATTGCATGGGCGGCAGACAATCTCCATTGTCATCCATCAAAAATCTTACCAATGCGGCCATTAAAGGCCTTGAGCTCCCGAATCTTAGTAATAAATACAGCAAATAATAACCTTAGTTTTTTATCCATAACATTTGGCGCCGTCTGTGGGAAAGCACAACAACAACCATGGCGAGAACACGGAGAACAATTAGAGCTCTGGAGGAAGGAACACCATCAGGGACAACTCAGGTGATTTCGTCAACCATGGAGATTCCTCCCCATTCAACGTATGCATCTACTCAAGGGAAAGCCCAGATAGGGGCAACTCAACCTCAGCCACAAGGGACAACTCCCCCGACTATTCAAGGTACAAATCCTCAAGTTCAACAAGTACATGTACCTGTGAATTCTCGACCCGTCGGGTATGAATATTCAACTATTGTTACTACTAACCCCCCTTATGGGATGCCCCTTCACCCTTAGGTTGGAGGAAGTGGATATGCTGGGCGAAGTGAAGCACGAGGGCAGTCGCCCCCCATATACGAGGTTTGGCTCCTATCCCCGAGGATCGGGAGTTTTCTGGTCCTTACACTGAGAGAGACTCCGAATCTTCGGATGATGAAGTGGCCCCGAGAAGGAGGTGTCCTGGCAAAGAGCCAATGGCCGATGGGAGGCAATGCCCTCAAAGCACCCCAGGGGCGAATCCCCAAGAAGTGCAGGAAAGGATCAGGGCTCATGTGGCTGAGATCCAAAGGCTGAGGCGTGATTTGGAGGCTCACCAGGCCACCAGACCCCAGATACCTCCTAGGGGGAGAAATCCTCCTCCTGTCATAGACCTGGATGGTCCGGTACGAAGAAGGGCTGTCGTCCCAAGAACTGATCCAAGCAATCTCCTTCCCCTTGGAGATCCTGATGATCCAACTCCACCCTTCACAGAAGAGATAATGAATGCCCATATCTCAAAAAAATTCAAGATACCCACTATCAAAGCCTATGATGGCACGGGAGACCCCGCTAATCATGTTAGGACATTCTCTAATGCACTGCTGCTGCAACCCGTGAATGATGCTATAAAGTGTCGGGCCTTCCCTCAAATCCTGTCGGGTATGGCTCAAAGATGGTAGAGTCGCTTGCCCCCAAACTCCATTGGATCGTTCAGAGAATTAAGTCAGGCTTTTATTAAGCAATTCATCAGTGTAAGAGTCCATGAGAAAAGTTCAGTATCTCTTATGAGTCTTGTGCAGGGAGCTAAGGAATCCTTGAGAGATTACCTGAATCATTTCACAAAAGAGGCTTTAAAAGTCCCGGACCTTGATGATAAGGTAGCCATGATAGCACTGCAACAAGGAACTAGGGACGAGTTTTTCGAGATGTCCTTGGCCAAACGTCCCCCTGAAAGCATGTTGCAGCTCCAAGAGAGGGCAGGGAAGTATATCAAGGTTGAAGAAAGTATGAGGAAGACTGTAGTAAGTAATGAGCCCACTGGAGGCAAGAAGCGGAAAACTGATTTAGAATATATTGCAAAGGACAAATATCCTAGAACCGAACAAAACCCTGATTTAACCCCCAAGAAGGGAGGACCTGGGCAAAAGTTCACTGAATACGCTAAGCTGAATGCTCCTAGAAGTCAGATTTTGATGGAGATTAAGAAAGATAGAGATATTCGCTGACCTAAGCCCTTGAAGGCTGATCCCGCCAAGCTAGATAAGAGCAAGTATTGTAGGTTTTATAAGGATGTTGGCCATGACACCGATGAGTGTAGGCAATTGAAAGATGAAATTGAGTTTTTGATTCGAAAAGGAAGATTGAACAAGTATACTGGAGATGGAGGGGACAGAAATAATAATGGAAGGAAGAACTTTGAAGATCGTAGGAGGGACCAAGACGATCAGGGGCGGAATCCCCAACCTAGAGGGCCGGTTATAAATGAAATTTTTGGAGGACCACGACGCCCTCGAGGACCTGTGATAAACACGATCTTTGGAGGTCCAACTGCTGCTGGATTGTCCAAAAATTCCAGAAAGGCATATACTAGGGAGGTTATGCATATTGTTGGAGAAGCCCCGAAGAGGGCCAGGACAGAAGTAACGTTGGCTTTTGATGATTCTGACCTAGAGGGCGTGAAGTTCCCTCATGACGACCCGCTGGTCATAACACCGATAACAGGAAATAGCCCGGTTAAGAGGGTCCTTGTGGATAATGGTGCTTCTGTGGATATCTTGCTCCACGACACCTTTCTAAGGATGGGGTATAACGACTTCCAGTTGACACCAACCGACATGCCGATATATGGATTTGCTGGAGTAGAATGTCCTGTGGAAGGGATAATTAAATTGCTAACCACCATAGGTACGGAACCAAGGCAAGCAACGCAGATGCTGGATTTCGTGGTGGTAAAGGCTAGTTCAACTTATAATGCTATCATGAGGAGAACAGGGATACATGCCTTCAAGGCAGTCCCCTCTTCCTATCATTCAGTTATGAAGTTTCCCACCCGAAACAGGATTGGAGAAGAGAGAGGAGATCAAAAAATGGCTAGAAGCTGTTATGTGGCCTCTTTGAGAGCGGATGGAGTCGGGGGGCAGGTTCTTCCTTTCAAAGATATGGATGTCCTAGAAAATGACGAGAATGGAGGAAGGCCAGCAGAAGACTTGGTTTCCGTTCCTTTAGACCCCGAAAATCCTGAGAGGATGACTTTCATTGGAGCCACATTAGAGGAGCCCCTTAGAGGGCAGTTGGTGAAATTTTTGCAAGAAAATAGTGATGTATTTGCATGGTCAGCAGCTGATATGCCAAGCATAGACCCAGAATTGATTACTCACAGGTTAAACATGGATCCAAGCCGGAAGACAGTAAAATAAAAGAAAAGAAATTTTGCCCCAGAAAGACAAGAGGCTATAAAACAGGAAGTAGAAAAACTCTTAGAGGCTGATTTAATTGAGGAGATTCAATTTCTGGAGTGGTTAGAAAACCCTGTAATGGTGAAGAAGGCTAATGGAAAGTGGAGGATGTGTATAGACTTCACTGATCTGAATGATGCATGCCCCAAAGACTATTTTCCGCTGCCAAGAATTGATACTTTGATTGATGCCACTACTGGACATGAGATGCTGAGTTTCATGGATGGATTTAGCGGATACAACCAGATCAAAATGCATAAGGATGACATTCCAAAGGTATCATTTATCACTGACTTTGGTGTTTATTGTTATCTTGTTATGACGTTTGGTCTCAAGAATGCAGGAGCCACCTATGAAAGGTTGGTGAATAAACTTTTTAAGGATCTTATTGGTAAGACTATGGAAGTCTATGTTGATGACATGTTAGTCAAGAGTCTAGTAAAGACTGATCATATAACCCATTTGACGGAAGCTTTTGAGGTCCTGAGGTACCACAAGATGATGTTGAATCCTACGAAGTGTGCTTTCGGAGTAAGATCTGGAAAATTCTTGGGATTGATGGTCTCAAAGAGGGGAATTGAGGCTAACCCGGATAAAATAAAGGCGATCCTGGACATGGAACCACCAAAAACTGTCAAGGATGTTCAGAAGCTCACAGGAAGGGTTGCTGCGCTAGGACGATTCATCTCCAAGTCGGGAGACAAGTGTTTGTCATTCTTCAAGTTACTAAAGAGCATCAAAGACTTTGTATGGAGTGAGGAAAACCAGAAGGCATTTGAAGAGTTAAAGAAGTATATGGCCCAGGCCCCGTTGTTGGCCAAGCCAGTTCTGAGTGAAGTTTTATTCTTGTACTTGGCTGTTTCAGAGAGCGCCTTGAGCGCGGTGTTGGTTAAGGAGGAGCTAAAAGTCCAGAAACCCGTGTATTATGTCAGCAAAATTCTGCATGGTGCTGAATTAAATTATTCAACTATTGAGAAATTTGCTCTAGCCTTGGTAATGGCTTCAAGAAAACTGTGTCCTTACTTTCAGGCTCATCAGATTGAGGTGCTAACGAATCAGCCACTAAGAAATATCATTCACAGTCCCAAGATAAGTGGGAGATTGATTAAGTGGGCAATAGAGTTGGGAGAGTTCGATCTCAAGTATAAGCCACGTACGGCCATAAAAGCCCAGGTACTAGCTGACTTCATGGTGGAATGTACCATACCCAACCAAGAAGTCGGGGGGCAGGAAGATACCATACCTCAAGATAAGGGAGTCGATAATGGGGACAGAGAGAAGGATGATAAGGAGAAAGAATATTGGGTTCTCTATTTTGATGGAGCATCAAAAACAAATTCCAGTGGAGTAGGGTTGGTTTTGCAAAGTCCTGATGGGTTCTTAATTGAGTATGCTATGAAGCTAGACTTCCTAACCACAAACAATGAGGTAGAGTATGAAGCCCTGATAGCTGGCCTTGGTCTAGCTGGGACACTTAGAGTCAAAAACTTAAAGGTCCGTGGAGACTCGAAGCTGATCATATCCCAGGTAAAGGGAGAATTTGAGACAAGGGATGATACGATGGCTAAGTATGTCCGCCTAGTAAGGGCTGTGATGACCCAATTTAATGAATGCCATGTTGAACACATTCCAAGGGAAGAAAATGCTAAAGCAGATGCGGTATCAAAGTTTGCTTCATCTGAGATAGAAGAAAGTTCAGGAAGTGTGTACTTCCGTGTTTTGAAGACACGAAGCATAGATGTTAAGCTTGTGGCTCCCATAGGCCTGGGGACGTCATGGATTGATCCTATCAAGGCTCACATTCAAATCGGTTGGTTACCAAGTGATGCAACTGAAGCACGGAAGATAACTGTTCGAGCACTAAGGTACTCTTTGATAGATGGGATTCTTTACAAAAGATCTTTCGTGGTTCCCTACTTGAGGTGTCTCAGGCCCGATGAGGCACGCTTGGCTCTTGAAGAAGTGCATGAAGGTATTTGTGGACAACACTTGGGGGGCATGGCCTTGGCTCATAAGATAACTCATTTAGGCTTTTATTGGCCAGAAATGATGCCTGATGCCAAAAAATACGTGAAGAAATGTGACCGCTGTCAGAAGCATGCACCTGTTGTTAGACAACCCCCCGAGATGCTGACCTCTATCAACTCGCCCATTCCTTTTGCTATGTGGGGAATGGATATTTTGGGGCCTTTTCCCATGGCCACAACACAAAGGAAGTTTCTGATTGTAGCCATTGATTATTTCACCAAGTGGATCGAAGCCAAACCCTTGGCCAAGATCACAACTAAGCAGGTTGCACAATTCCTGTGGGAAAACATTATGTGCCGATATGGAATTCCCCGTATCCTCGTCAGTGACAATGGAACACAATTCAACAATGAGGAATTCAAGAAGTATTGTGAAGAAAATGAAATTGAGTTACGGTTCACCTCTGTGCCTTACCCGCAAGCCAATGGGTAAGCGGAGGTAGCAAATCGGATAATCCTGGATGGACTAAAGAAGAGGATCGAGAAGTCAAGAAATAATTGGGTGGATGAAATACTTCCAATATTATGGGCCTACAGGACTACCTGTAGAGTCACGACAGGAGCAACTCCCTTCATGTTGGCATATGGGGCAGAAGCAGTAGTTCTAGTAGAGATATCACATTCCTCTCCAAGGATTCAGGCTTTCAATGCAGAAGAAAATGAAGAAGGGCAGAGGTTAGCCCTGGATTTAATCGATGAAGTACGAGATAAGGCTAATGCAATGATAGTAGAATATCAGAAAAAGGCTTCATTCTACTACAACCTAAGGGTTAAAGAAAGGTTTTTCAAACAAGGTGACCTAGTCTTGAGAAAGATAGAAGCTTCTTGTGTCGGACAAAAAGGAAAGCTTGCCCCGAATTGGGAAGGGTCGTACAAAGTCAAGAGCGTTCAGGGTAGAGGAACCTACAAGCTGGAAACTATGGATGGTTTTGAAGTCCCGAGAACCTGGCATGCACAAAACCTGAAGGTTTACTATGTGTAAGATAGTCGAAGTACGATTCTTGCTTGTCATTATGACAAGCAGGTTTAAAAGCACCTTGAAGCTTTGCTTACGTAGGACTTTATATTCTATTAGAGTTTACATTGTCAAGTTATTATTGATTAGGGTTGAACCCATGCTATGTAAGGTTTTGGAAAACCAGACTTCGTATTAAAGAGTTTGAAATTATTTCAATCTAAGGATGCTTAAAGTTTAAGTGCATATTAAGTACTATAAAGAAGAAAGAGGCAAATAAGGAAAACAGCATATCTAATATAGCCCCGAAGGGTAACAACTTCTGACATAAACTAAATTCACATATTTTCTCGAAAAAAGATATACAAAAAAAACTTAGGCCTCGGAAGCCTCGGATTCTTCAGAACCACTATCTGAAGTCTCCTCGGACGTCTCAGTTGTCCCCTCAAAAGTCCCCGTAGAGGTCCCATCAGATCCACCTTCGGATGCTTTGGATGATGCGGGAGACACTGGATTCTGAGGCGCAGCCCTTGGAGGCTCTTCCACCCTGACCTTCTTCTCAGCAGGCGCAGAATCTTCTTCGGAAGAAGTCTCCTCCTCCCCAGAGCTGGACTTGAGTTCTTTCCTCTTGTGGCCTGGGCTCCCCGAAGGGCCGTCTTTGATCAAATCAACCAGCTTGTCAGTAACACCCCCAAGCTCCGGGACTCGCACAGGGCAAGGAAAGGAGGACCGCTCAAGGATTTCTGGAAACTCATCTTGGACGGCCTCTACAGCAGCATCCCAGCCTTCTTTATAGCTAATTGGGTGAAGAAGGGCATCGTGCTCCACCATCAAGTCTTTGAACTCCTGGGTGTCCATCCAGCCGTCAAAGGCTTTATCTTTCTGCGCCTTCAGAATAACATTTTCGACCCGGGCCGTTTCCAGGTCAGAAGTGGAAGAGGCCAGTTGAGCTTCAAGGGCCTCTATTCTCTGGTTGGCCTCCTCCAACTTCTTGTTAGCATCTTCCAGGCCAACCTTCCAAGCCGTAGCTTGGTGAATTGCCCCTTGGAAGTGGGCGTTAGCCTGCAAGAGAAGCAGCAAAAGTATGAGAAAAGAAACATGAAAAGGCAAGTATGAAGGGCATAGGTAAATGACGTACCGTCGTCAAAGCCTGCGCTCCGAAAAGCTCATTCCCCTCTAAGTCCTGTTGAAGGACAAAGTCTTGATAATCCACCGGGGAGATGGAATGCTTGGACCATTCCTTGGACAGCGCCGTGCTGCCAGTGATTGAATCCTTGCCCCGGATCCCCCAAGCAGGTTGAAAATAGGCCCCTGGCCTCTGCTTGGTGCGCAAAACCTGGCTGGGGCCTTCCTCGCCCGGTTCTATTGCTTGAAGAAGGAACTCAGGGAAGCGGTCACCAAGGCGTGGGACTTTAAAGACCTTTCCAGCCCTCTTCATCCTGGTTGTCTCCAGGTCCTTAGGCTTGGTAGCCTCCTCAATCTTCTCAGCCACTGCAACAAAAGAAGTAAGTTGAAAAATCAATGGAATAGAAAATGAAGGAAATAAAAAGGAGGTAAGGAAGGGAACTTACTTTTCTTATGAACGGGCGAGAGGCCGCGTTCTACCAGGACGGTCTCCCGGATAAGGTCCCAAGAATGGGAAGTCCCATTGTCTTGCGTAAGGAGGTTGAAAGCTCTAGCCTCCTCCTCAGACAAAGTTATATCATTTGGGCTCCCATCCACGGCCAGCCCAAAGGACGACCGAAATAGGGTGCCCCAATCTCCACCTTCCCAAACAATGAATAAAAAATCTTTCTTTCACCCCAAGTTGTTGTCGAGGATGGACTTCCCATTCACAATATGGGGAATAGTGGGGCGCTGGTTTAGAGAAACCCAACCCGGACTTTTATCAGGGCTGTTTTTGAACTGGAAAATTTTCCTGAAAATGGCAACGGAAGTAGGGACCTCGTGCTTGGCACATTGTGACAGTTAGCACAGAATAAGCCTCCAAGAATTGGGGGGGGGGGAGTTGGCAAGGGCTGATGCCCACATCAGCCAGTAACAAGGGAATGAATGGATGAAAAAGGAGTCTGATACCTACCCTTAGAGTATCCCTATAGACGCATAATGCGTCCTTTTTCCACTGGCAAGCCCTGTCAGCCGGACCCGCGAGAACAAGCTTAAAAGGTTCCTTGATTTTGAAGCAGCTGCTCAACTTTTCCAGCTCCTTGAGATCCCATAAAGCGCTAATATGGTCGTGCGCGTCCAGATGCGCATCAGACGGGTACTCGTCCCCTCGAGTGTTGATCATGTCGATCAAAGAAGTGTACCTCGATCGAATAGGAAATTCATTGGACTTTCTAGCCACATTCATCTCGGCCAAGCGAGTTATTTTTTTGTCAGCCATCTGAAAAAAGGGGGGCACGTAAGCAGGCTATCTTAAAAGGGCACACAATGGAAAAATAGACACGAAAAGTAATGGGAGGAATTTTACCTGAAAAAGCACTCCTAAAAAAGGATTTGAGCTCCGACTTGTTGTTATTGCTCTGAGAATCTTAGCAGGAGGAGAAAGAAGAAAACTTAGAAATGAGAAGGTGAGAAGTAGTAGTCTCTCCTCAGTCCTTTATGTAATTGGAAAAGGAAGTTGAAGGGACGAAGGCCCATTAAGGACAAAGGCCCATAGGAAAAAGCCCAGAAAAAAGGAATATTCTAGAATATTCCTAGGGATTCTAGAGGATTCTAAACAGGGTATACTAAGCTCAGATTAATATTAAGCCCAATAAAGATTTGAAAAAGCCCAAATAAAAAAGGCCCAGTAAGATTTGGAAAAGCCCAATAAAAGAGGCCCATTAAGATTTGTAAAAGCCCAATAAGATTTGGAAAAGCCCAATAGAAGAGGCTCAGTAAAATTTAATAAGGCCCAATAAAGAAGGCCAGGCCCAAATCCAATTAGGATTTGGAAAATACAATACCCTAAATTAAAGCCAAATGAAGAAGGCTAGTGGAAGACCAGAATCCAGGTCGAAATCCAGGTCGTGAATCCTGCCCGAAATCTTTCGAGCAGACACCCGAAAATAACGGGTAAAAAAGACCAGAATCCAGGTCGAAATCCAGGTCGTGATACCTGCCCGAAATCTTTCGAGCAGACACCCGAAAATAGCTGGAATAACGGGACTGAATTAAGGTCGAAACTTCAACCAGGAATGAGGTCGAATAAACCAAGCATCTTTCAAGAATGTGGATTAAAAATCCAGGTCGAAGTTCGACTAGGATCCTGGTCGAATTCCAGGTCGTGGATCCTAGTCGAAATCCTTCGACAGGAAGCAAGAGAATCAAAAAAATTTCGAACAGGATTCAGGTCGAAATGTCGACTAGAATCCTGGTCGAAATCCTAGTCGATAGGCTCAAGACCAGGAGCTAAAAAAAGTGGGGGAGTTTTCGACCTAGATCCAGGTCGAAAGTTCGACTAGGATCCTGGTCAAATTCCAGGTCGTGGATCCTAGTCGAATTCCTTCGACCAGGATGGCAAGGCTGACCCCTATTTCGACTAGGATCCAGGTCGAAATTTCGACTAGGATCTTGGTCGAAAAAGGGCTGGAAATCTAAAAAATCAAGAAATTAAGGATAAATCCCAGAAAATTAGGGAAAAATCCAGAAAATTAGGGAAAAAAAACCCAGAAAATTAGGGAAAAATCCCAGAAAATTAGGGAAAAAATCCAGAAATTAAGGGAAAACCCCAAAAAATTAGGGAAAAATCCCAGAAAATTAGGGAAAAATCCAGAAATTAAGGGAAAAATCCAGAGAATTAGGGAAAAATCCCGGAAATAAGGGAAAAATTCCTGGAAATTAAGATAATTCCTGAATAAAAGGAAAATTCATTGTAAATGTGTAGGTCGCTCCACACTTTACGTAAAACGAAACCCTGTAAGGGAACGAATAGACTTAACTTCTGCGAAACCTAATCAATGTTTCCCAAAAGTTGGGGGGCAAATGATAGGGATAAATAAATTATGATAGTATAATTAAATACTGCATTAATTGTACAAGGTGTGGACTGCTAGGCCCAATAAGAAGATGTATGACATTCAGACCAGAAAGGTTAACATGCTGATCAGGCCTGATGGACCAGATCAGGCCTGATGGAACAAAGAAGGCCCAAAAACCCTGATTATTAATTAATTTCGTAATTAATTAATAAGGGAAAAATTAGCTATTGAGAAGAGTCCCGATAAGGATATAAATCCTTACAGATTAGCCTCAAGGGGACCTAAAAGGATAAGGAATCAGTTTCCTACTATCTAGGACTCCAAAGTCCATTCTAATTATGAGACTTGCCCACCAAGTCTCGTATACCAAGTCCAATTCAAGGACTCCCAACATCTATATAATGGGCCTCACCCCACAGATCAGAACTATGTTTTTTGGCTTGATTCTCTAATTCACAGAGATACGTAGACATCTCGTAAAGGTAGAATTAAGCTACGAAACACGAGAGCAGCTATTAAAGGCCTTGAGCTCCCGAATCTTAGTAATAAATACAGCAAATAATAACCTTAGTTTTTTATCCATAACACCGGTCAACGTCGATTTCAGAAGCCGTAGCTTCACCAACAACCATGTTCACTACAGGCCCAATTGCTGTTCCAAGCACAACATTCGCTTGCGCTACCTCAGTTTTCTTCGCTTTCTTCGTAGGGCAGTCCTTACTCCAGTGCCCAACCTACCCACAAGATGTGCATGGTTTGTTTGCCTTGGGTTTCTTGGCCTTGTCCTTGTCACTCTTAGGTTTATTACTATTAGTTTTCTTAGCAAGAGCCTTCCTCTTCTGTCCTACAGTTGCTATGTTTACCTTCAAGGTACCATGTTTAGTAGGCATCACATGTCCCTTTTTGGACTTGTGTTGTTCTTGCACCGAGATGTCCAGCATAAGGTTGGTCCAGGTGATCTCTCCTTTCTGTCTTTTCAGGGAGAGAGAGAACTCTTCCCAAGACTTTGGGAGCTTTTCAATCACACTCATCACCTTGAACTTCTCTGGGAGGTCCATTCCAGACTCCTTCAAAGCATGCACTATCATCTCGAACTCATGCACTGCTCAGTCATGGACTTATTTTCCACCAGCTTGAACTCGAGGAACCTTGCCACAGAATATTTTTCTAGACCTTGTGAGTGAGTATTATGTGTCTAGTCCAGCTTCTCCCATAAGAGTTTTGCAGAGTAGGCATCAGAAGAATAGACATTAAACAAAGTGTTTGTTAGTGCCGCCAAAATGGCCGCCCTAGCCACTCCATCCTTCTCAGCCCACTTTGCAAAAGCCTTAACTATGTCAGCCTTCTTTTGATCCACTACTGGTTTCTCATATTCCACAACCGGCCACTGACCCTTTATAGTCAGCCACAACTTCATCCTTTTCTGCCAGCGAGAAAAACCAATGCCACCGTTGAATTTCTTCGGTAAACCGGTAAGTTCAACAGCTTCTGGGAAACTATAGGTGGTCCAATCAATGGCCCCAACAGTTGCACCCGAATCGCTACCACCACCAACGATAACCTCACTTTCGTTAACCATTATGCTAAATTCTAAATAACTAATATTCTCTTTAAGAATGTTGTAAATTTCACTAACAAATATTGCAACATAGAGGCAAGTATATATAAAATTTAGCAAGTCCAGGCCAAGACCACAGTTAACAAAACAAAGCATGCATGTAAACAAAATTAGTAACTAAAATAACAAAGAGAAAAATAAAGATGTACCCGAAACCATAGCTTTCAAATGTGTCTGAAAATAATAGTACACAGATACAAAATGCCAAGAAAATACGATCACAGCTGAGTCACCAGGCCTTGCTTGAAGCCCTGGCTATTCTTGAAGAGAATATTGCCCCCTACCTACTGTATTTGGGATGCGTGCAATATCTCCACCAGGATAAAACAGCTCGGAGTTTATGTTAACAGCAGCAACAAAACCTCCACCTCGACTAGCACCTCAGTCGCTGGAAAAATAACAGCACTTCGAACTTGTATTTTTGGGAGAGAAATGCAGAGAGGGAGAAGAGAAGAGAATGTTGTGTGGTGTATTTCATCAACAACTTAGGCCTCTATTTATAGTAGAAGCTAAGTGTAACTTACAACCTTGACATTAATAGACTTTAATATACATTAATATCAGAAATCAAAACTGCTCATTTAATACATAAATCAAAACTGCTGATTTTGAATTTAAATAAAATGTAACAGCTTTTGTATTTAATCCACACATTAAATCAGTTTTAATGTTTTTAATTATGAATCTTTATTTATCAGTTACATGTTCAGATTCATTGAATCTGACTCAGCCCACTTACAAAGTGACCAAGCCCAACAGAGACAATAACCCAGCCCGACTGATAAATTAATTCTAATTAAAAAATTAAATCACAAATAAATATAATCCTCACTTTATTTATTTTCAATGTGGGACAAATGACACATTCTCCATTTCAAGCTTTTACAAGCTACTAGTTTCAACTCTATTTCTCTATGGATTTCATTAAGAAAAATTCTTAAAACCATACATGAAAGGTTAAGCCCACATATCATGGAACAACTTCCAATCATTAGATTTTAGGGTTATTATCAAGAACATAATAAAACTATGATCTAAAAATCCAATTTTTCTAACAGATGGATCATATATCATGGAAGTAGCCACCTTGAAAGTGGATAGTATATTATCTAGCCAAAGATAATAAATGAAGGCGCTTATTCGGAGACACATCATATATATTTATGTACTTGATTTTTGGGGAAATTTTTACTTTTGGAAGGGGCCTAATCTAGAAGACTTTAAGCTTGATCGCACAACTTCCTTGTCAACACATGGTGAGTTTATTCCCTTTAGCATGTCCATGTGATTACATTGCATGCTCATGCTGCCGCCCTATTGCTTGCCTATGCAGTCATCCACACTCTTGTCACGTATATCTACTATTAGGTTTTGTCTATTTGGCATGATCAATCACACCAATTAACTCCATGCTCACGCAACCTTACAAGAAGCGTCTGCCATATTTTTCCATTTTAGCATGAGCATGCCAATATTAAGCATGGTCATACAAGCTTCACATTATTGTCTTCACGCACACTTAGGTTTCAGGACTGTAGCGCTTTGTTTATTACGGGCCCAATTGCTTACCAGCCCATTACCTGTTCCTTAATGTTTGCCGTGTAAAAAAAAATTCATGACTATCCCGCTCTATTTCTTATGGGCCCAATTACTTACCAGGACATTTATTCGTTCCTTCATATTTGCTGTGTAAAAAAATAATTGTACTGCTGTTGCATGAGCTCCAACTCCTGATCTTGTAGAGATCAAACATTTTCAAGTTGACTAAACAACCAGATGAGCTGATTCATATTTGTTCAATAATATGATCTTAATTATTATCTAAGGAAATTGAGCCTCAAGTTTGGTTCAATGGAGGGGGCAATTTTTTTTTCTCTTTTTTAAGGATGCACCTCATGCAAATGCAAGGGGAGTATTCTTAACTGTCTTTTGTATAATATTATTTTTTTCTAATTATAATTAGATATCATATTCATTGGGGATAATGAACCATTCAAGTGTGGGGATGTGTCCTTAATATTAATAAATTTAAAAATAAAAAAATAAAAAATTGTAATCTTGTAAAATAGTTAAAACATGCCATGTTCGACTAAATTGTTGCATATTTATTAATTAATTCATATACATTGTATCAAATCATATAGTTGTATAATATATTAGTTGTATAGCATTGCGTAACATAGCATGATCTCAGATTAGTAGTAGTTCAAGTCAGTGGCCTATGATAATTTTATGTGTAGTTTGTGTGTAATTAAGTCTTGCTATGACCACTTTATATTACACTAGATAGTGCACTAGAGCGGAATTTATTTTCCTATACAATCTTTTTACGCTCTTGAACTGAGACTTAGATATCCTTATCTCTTGAGGGGTAGCCGTTTGTTGATAATTAGGATTTTGACTATTCATGTTTTAGCTTAGCACATAAATGCTTAACTTTGGGGGAAGTTGTGGGATGTAAATGTCTTTAAAAAACATAGAATCAATAAAGTGCGCGTCAAAAAATAGTGGTATAATTGACTAGGTTGGGCTCATTAATACTCGAGTATTTAAGTCTGAGGGGACTTTGTGCCTTTAACCTAGAGCCTTTTATGGTTTGGGATTGCTGACCCAACACTCGCTACATGGGTATTAGAGCATAAATCTTAAGGGATCTCGACCATTGCACAGTTAAAATAAACCACTTATATACATATACGTGTATAATTTGATTGGCAAAGTCTGAGAGTGGTCGTAACTCACTTACCATGAGAAGCCACCCGATCTTAAACTTAGCTTGTGAAGTCTTATGGTGGTCATTACTCACTTACCCTAAGGAGTTTCCTGACCTTAGACCAAGCATTTTAAAAAATCATGTGTGTATATATTTAGTAGTATTGTAGCAATAAAATAAAACATAAAAATTCATGGTTAAACTTGAACGATGATTGGTTCTAAGTAACAAAGTGCTTAAGATCTATTCTAGTGATCAACTTGGGAGCTATTAACTCACGTTGCTTGTCATGTTAAAACTTGTGTTTCTTTGCTCTTAGTTTAGTAGAGAGCATTTTGTGAATATAAGAACACTCGCACACTCCGCACACTCCGCACTTGTGTTTACTATATGTGGTAATATTTAGTGTGAGCTGGATGTGTTTAACTTGTTGCATATTCTGGAGGTTATTGCTCACTTGGTGTATACGATTATGTTTGAGATCCTTTGTAATCATTTAGTATCATTCATCTACATAGTTTTAGTCCTCCATTTCTTGAGGACGATTGTATCATATGCATTATTATTTCATGAGTTAGATATACTTTATGGGTTTATCTTCTATAAACCCTCACGAGACTCAGCTTGTCCTACTAAGGCTGCCTATGGGTTAACGACTTGTTGCATATGCTCAATACAATTGTGTCACTTACGAAAGTGGAGTTAGTTAGTTAAAAATAATTTTATTTTTCTTCTTTGCCAGAGGACGTGCAAAATGCTAAGCGTGTGTCAGATATTTGATAGGATATATATTTGTGTATACTCTAGATGATTTTTATTTCCATATTATTTATATTTTGCATTTAATTGGATTTTTTGTTAATTAAATTTTAATTTTTTATTGTATAAAGCAAGAAATTCTAAATTGAAAAGGATTGAAGCTAAAATAGAAGAAAATTCGGATTTATTGGGTTATACGCGCAAGACATATTGTTGGGGTCGTATCTTGAGTTCTACTTATCATATTTGAGAGATTCAACTGCCCATGTGAAGATAATGAGATTCTCTTTCATTATAGACATGCACATATATCAAATTTCACTTTGAACATTCCAGGATCAGATGAAAAAAGCCAACTACGAATTTGACTTTGAGAAACCTTTTCGGTTTGGTAAATATGTGTTAATTCCAAGAAATAATAAAAAAAAGACTTTATATTAAATGATTATTATTAAAGATTGAATATAGGTATTCATAGCCATCAAGATGAGAATCCAAGAAGAGAAGAAGGAGGACATTATGCTTGGAGATTTCACCGATAACAACATAGGGATAATTCTTCATTCTCTACACTCTGTATTGTATTCTAATGATCTTCTCATGAACCTTTTAAATTTTATTATGAATATGGTTGGCAAGATTATTATTATTATTATTAGATGGCTATTTTGAAGCTCTAAACTTTATGATAATTATACAATTTTGATATTTTAAGATGTGTTCTTGGTTGTGCCTGTTAGTGTATACTGAAAATATTTATTTGAAGTATGTACATTTATTTCTGGCCAGTTTATTTGAGAATCATTTGAATGTTTACATGTTGTCTAATATTATATATTATGAACAATCTAGTATCAAATGAGATACAGAATATTAGATTGTTAAATACGGTTATATAATATAATAAGGTTCACATCACAAGTGGTGTTGGACAATCCACTGGTATGGTTGTAGTATTATTTAGATTAGTTTATATTGACTAATAAATAATACTTGTATACTTTGTGTATATTGAACAAGATCAAATTTAGAATTGTTCCCTTAATACTGATTAAGAAGGAGAACTAAGATTCTATGTTATTATTAATTCTTAGGTTCTTAATCCGGAAATAGTAATTGACACGTGTATATTATTTACATGCTTTGATTTATATATGAAATAATTCTTTTGAATTATATCATTATATTTTGGGTGATGGAATTATATACATGGTGGATATTATTTATTGAAGGAATCCATGTCCTGATAATATTCGGGTTAATGATGTCCCCTTGAAAGCTCAAAAGATTTAATTATGTGAAACCCTACAGGGGAATTTATTCTGGCATAATTAAATAAAGGTTGAGTGGATGATCAAGGATAAAAAGATATTAATTAAATAAATTATCAGTAATTTATTTAATTAATGTACATGATATTTTAAACATGGGGAATTTAATAAGCAAATAATATTGGAACCGAATTAATTAAATTACGGTATTAGAAAAGGTAGTGCAAATATTAATTCTTTAGTGGATTGAATTAATATTTAATTACATTGGGCTAGGCTCAAGATGTAATTAGAAGGCCCAACCTAATATCCATGGTCCCTATTGTAGCCTATATATATTCTTATTCTCTTCTTGCTTGGGATTGTGTGAAAACATATTGTAGCCACCAAGGAGCAAGAAGAGAGGATAACTTGAGAAGACGGAGGTCACACTTCGCTCAAGGGAATTTGGGAATACAATAGAAGAGCGTGGAATCTACCATTAACAAGGTAATCCTCTTTCGTAATCTTTATCGTAAAACGTAGTAACACCCTAAGCCCGTGGATAGAAGGCTTTTGGGAATACAATAGAAGAGCATGATTTTGCTCTGTCCTGCATGAATGTGCTTATAACTAGTAAAAACAAATTGGTGTTAGTTGTGTAATATTATAATTAAAGGATGAATGTGCTTAAAGGATGTATGTGCTTATGGTAAAAAATGTTAGTAAATTTTTTGTAGAAAAAGATGAAGGAGGAGGTTAAGGAAGGAAAGCTTAAAGTTGAAGATACTAATGATGTGTTAACAATGGCGCTCGTAAGCCTGAGCACGGAGGCAAGTACGTGGTCAGGGAATTCATGTGAAGCAGTCGGTTTATTTTGATCTTCCGAGGGAAAAAAAAAGCGAGGACAGTGGAAGAAAGGTACGTGAGGCAATTCAAAAGTACATGGCAGAGGAGACTCCAAAAATTATTAAAGAGAGAGATGCATTTTGGGCTGCTAAATTTGAAAATACAATGCACATTAATCGAAAAATGGTGTACAACATGATGGTAGTCCGAAACCAAATTCCCAGCAGGCAAGCTGTCACTCTAAGGGTGGGGTTGATGTGGATGTGGATGTGGATGTAGGTGTTCATAAAAAATGTGACATTGATAGATAATTTGTTTATGGATTTAGCGGTGGAGCTTGAGGATAATAAAAAGGTGGCGGGTGAGGATGATAGTGGAAGGGCTGTTGAGGAAATGAAAGTGGATTCTTCGGGTAGTTCTGTATGCCGATTGGCTGTTGGATCGTTGAGCAACATTGTTGTTTGTGCAACAATTGATGAAGTACGCGTTCCCGAAGGACATGAGAAGGACTATCCATGAAGTAAGTCTTGGAGAAAAGAAGCAAGGGTGTCTATCACTAAAGTCATTCAAGGAGATGCTAAGATTCCCTTCCCTATTGGGGATGAAATTTTGACTGTTCAAGAAGCCATGGGAACTTTTATTGCATGGCCGAGAAACATGATAATTGTAGGAAATAATAGCAGTACTTCTCATGTTTTGGCCACCAAGGTCAGAATGCTTTTTAGTATGGTTAATATATGTACTATGTGTTTGTTAGTCTGTTTTTTAATTATTTTTATTTGCAATTGTTTTAGAAAACCAAGAAAGCCCATGCTAAGAAAATGAAGAAGATGTATAAAGTAATTGAAGATGTTGAACCAGAGCTTGTTGTTCAAATTGGTTCAAATTATCCTTCTGCAATGAAACGTTTGTGGACATGGGCAAAGGAAGCCTTGAGTGGTGGCCGAACAATTTCTTTTGAGCTAAGCAAAGAAGCATTTGGCTTTACAAAGAAGCAAATCATGTTCTTATCTGAAATACATGCAGTGTGCTCTGGTGGTGAAATGGCCGGCTCTGTCATTTGCCTTTTTATTCAGTAGCTTTTCATTCAAAGTTTTTTTTTCGAAGTATATAGCCTTGGAATAAATATGACAATCTTTACTAAGGACTTCTTAATTTAATTTGTAGCTTCTTGAATGAATATGTGAAGAAGCATAAGATGGTCAACATGATTAGCTTTGTAGATCCGGGCACAATCGGTGCCATTGGATGTGGGCAGTGCAGTGTAGAGGTCGCGTGAATTGTGTACAAGATTTAAAGATTCTAGGAAAGGGCAACATTTTCTCCTGCCGTACAATGATATGTAAGTATTTTTACTATCCCAAGCTATTAAGCTGTTAAGCCTTGCCATTTTTTTATTAATTTTTTTTAAGAATTTAGCTTTTATTTTAAGGAATGGATTCAATTGTATAGTTAAACTCGATTATATTTGTTGTTGAAATTTATATTAATTGCATTGGTTCAGTATAAACGTAATCAAATACCTTGACAGTTTTAAAGTTAATATAAAAGTAATCACATGCCTTACAGTATTTAATTGATTTTGTTACTAGATGTTAGGTTTGTTTCTAAGACGGGGGAAATTGTATAGTTCAACCTCATAATATTTGAACTTCAAATTTGATGATAATTGTATAGGTTCAGTTTTAAAGTTGATTTATTTACCGGAATTTAAATTTATGAGTACGAGCCTTCAATTTTTGATGTTATACCTGATCATGTTTATTACAGTAAATTACACTCTACTAGTATCACATTTTGGATTATTTTTCACAAATAGTGAGTTTAAATAATTTTTAGGTTGATTTTAATTCAATAGAAATGTAATTTTTTTGATGATATTTAGTTGTTTGGTTGAGAAAAAAGCATCAAATTTAGGCTTTACTATTTAACAAGCACCTCTATTTATTTTTCGTAGCAACCACTGGACCTTGACAGTTGTCAATCTAGACGCAGAGGTAGTCTACTATATGGACCCTCTTAACGCCGAATTGCAAATGGAGAATGGGTGGAAGTTGTCGACAAGTAAGAGTTCACGTTATAAAATTTGATTATTAAGTCTTGACTTATAAATCTTGTCCGACCATATTTGTAGTGGTTATTTTATGTTTTGATATATCTCGTTTTGGTTGCAGTGCCATTAAAATGTACAAGGAGGATTTGAGAAAGGTTCTGAAGAAGAAAGTATTGTGGGAGAACATGGCGGTATTTATTTATTTTGTGATCATATATTAATTATGTTATTAAAGGAGACTGGATATTTAAATGAATTTTTGTTTGATATTTTAGGGAGTTCCAGTGCAGACCGGGAACAAGGATTGTGGCCTGTTTGTGATGCGATATATGATGGAAATCATTCATGATAAGGAGCTGGACTTTGCTAATAAGGTGACAATTGACTATCTGTGGGCCTTTCATCCACTTTGTATTTACTCTTATAAGGGCAGAACATGTTACTTATACAAAATTTTGGATGATTTTTCAGTGGTTGCGTAGATCAAACCTGGTTTACACTGAGGATGACATCAACGAGATGGGTTGAGTTTGCAAAATATTTTATGAAACATTGTGCAAGCTAGGTCTCGCCTTTCTTTTCTTTTGAACTTATCGTAAACTGGATGTTTTATGTATGTAGTTGGTGATAAGTAGACTCGTTTGAACTTATCGTATGTTGACAAGTAGACTCGTTTGAACTTATCAAATGTTGAAAGTAGACTCGTTTGAACTTATCGTAAAGTGGATGTTTTATGTATGTAGTTGGTGATAAGTAGACTTGCGATAATGTATTTTGTGTTCGGTGGATTGCTGATAGTTTGGTAGGTAGATCTGGTTGTTTTGGATTGTTGAACGGATGGATTATGGTATGGTATGGATTATGGTATGGTAGTGAATTGGTTTTGTTTTGGCGGGGGCCTAGATTATGGTATGATTTTGTTTTGGATTATGGTATTTTATTTTGGCAGGGGCCTATTTTTTGTGGTTTTTTATGCAACTAGTTTTAATTAAATATGAAATTAATATGCAAAATGTATATACCTAATAAGATAATGGTTTTTTTTAAATCAAAAGTAAGCATTATATCATTTTCGGACAACGGTTACCTCAGTACATAATTTTGTCAAAATATAAGTCATTGTCTAAACAACAATTCAATAACACCAGTTAGTTATTAACTGTGTTTGAACTATGAAGACATGACTTAGAACACAATATAAAAGAATTGGTTTAAAAGGTTTTACACAATTGTTACTTTAAACAAACCATTGCTTGAATAATAAGGAATTAGTTTTGAACTATTTCTTGCCATTGACTCCTGTTGTCTATTACTTAGTAAACTGTCGTGTTACAAATGTTTCTTCAATGGTTCCCGAAAAGTAACCCGTTATCTCTTTTGCATTATAACACCACCCTAAAATTGTTGTCTAAAAGATACTTATATTACTACCTCTGAAAATAATTGTTGTTGTTCTTTTATATAAATAATAGATGTATAAAATAACTGTTGTTTGAAAAAGATATTTAAAATTGGAAAGAAAATTTAGAACTTTCTCTTGACGTAAATAACTGTTGTTTATTACTAAGAAAACTGTCATGTTAAAAATGTTCCAACAATAGTTTTTCTAAAACAACCGTTGTGTCATCCAGATTGTAACCAGTGTTAAACATTGTTGTTGAATCTCCCTTATTACAACTGTATTAACGACTGTTGTCCAACCTTCGATCATACGAGTGTTGGATACACAACGGAAAAACTACCTTTCAGACAACGAAAAAAATAGTTGTATGATTGCAAAAATGTTGTAGTGTAGTCAGCATCCTTTACGGTTCCCGGGTTGATTGTTGTCTCTATTGGGATGGATTTTGGCGGGGGGCATGGGTCGCCATGGTCCCCTCAATGTTCCAATTATATATATATATATATATATATATTAGATAGTTTGATGGTCCCCCTCCCGGTTCCGTCCCTGTAGCTACACTGGTGGAAGCCGCCGCCTGTAGGTTGGGCAATCCATCTTTATATCCATCCACTTAAGTAAGCAATGTGAATGGAAGACATGTTCACATGGCGTCACCAGCACATATAGGTTCGGACAACGTTAGTTACACAGGGAGTGGCTAGCTACCTTTACCCTTAAAACATTTTTAATTAGTTTTACATAGCCTTAAACTTCAAGCTGAAAGCTGTCCAAAAGTACCATGCAAAAATCTGGATGTTGAGTGAAATCAATGGCAGTCATGCAGATGACGCGGTCACTGGCCCGGTTTATATCCTGATCCAACCTTTTATGGTAATTATATTTTATTGGAAACATCTGCATGAGGATCTATGAAAGAAAAAGATTAAAGTTAGGATATGATTTTCATAATTTGAGGAAAAAATTACGATAGCCATGGTTTACAGAAGACAAAAGTTGCAAGCAGCAATGAAAAAAGCATTATACAGACAAGACACAAGAATAAAGCAACTGATCTTTCCTAGAAACTACTATTTATAATGATCAAGTGAACCAGCAATATACAGGGATTAGAATATTCAGCAACTAAATTAAGTTAGAATATTGGTTGGCACTTTCTTACAACATATGCAGGGACTAGGCATTCTCTACCTTGATTTTATATATAAATAACAGGGAAGAGTTACATAAACTAATTAACAAAATAGAAAACGGTTGCACGAATATATGGTGAAAAGTTACATCAAACCTGCCAAAAAAATGAAGAATCGACATCCAAGATAGTGCTGCAGAAGAAGAATGTTTGCTTGCAACCCAGCAAAACCCACCAAATAGATGCACCAACTCCTGTCAGGCTTAATGTGCATGAAGTTGCGGGGACATCCAAAGATATATAAAGGAATTACAAGCCGAGTTACACTCATTCCAATAATGTAACTAGGCTGTAGTGGCTTTTCTTGGGTCACGAAAAACATTTGTGGCACTCTGAGGTATCCAGTAGGAGTGCACAACCAGAGTAATAACTGGAAGGAATTTAGGGAACTCGTACGTGATCAGAATACCTCCCAGAAGGATACCACCTGAAAACGTAAACCATAAAGATGTGTGAGTGTGAAGTAGCACTACTTCCCTACTAAGAATAAATATCCATAACTTTTAGGTTAATATAATTGATACTAATGCTAATAAGTTGAAACATTTATTCCACAAAAAAGTTATACGCCATCAAATATTTTTATCAGATATCTTATTTTACAAGTACACAAATGCTTTTCTTTCAAATGCAGAAGAAGAGGATAGCTTAGGATTGCAACTGTTCTGGAGCAGAACTGGCAAACTGTATATATCCTCTCAAAAGATTCATGATTATGTTTTCTGGTATACTATTATCTTCTGTTACTAGAATGAACCTTACATATACTGCCAAACACTATAACAGCACAACGTTGCACAAGCTCATGCAATAAAATGATCATAATCTTAGCATTTCATGTAGGATTGTCAGAATAGGTATCCAAGTAACAAAGATACATGTTAAATTGGGGAAGCAATTTAAAATTTAAAATTAAAAAAGGTATCTTCCTATACAGAGTGGCCCGAGATTCAGGTATAACTGCATTCATAGTGATAAATGTTCAATGTGAATCTCAAGTTATGAATTTCAAAGGTATGCATACAGGACAAAAATTCATTACAAACAGCTAAGCAAAAGTTTTACTCACAGAAATAAATATAAAGAACTGAAAGTTTCACGCCTCGCTTCCACACTCTGTATGTAATTTGTAGGCCTATTTGCCTTCCATATATGGAGAGAAAAAATCTCAACTCACAAAAAGAGAAGATAACAAACTTGAAGAATGCGGGCAGTGGAAATGCGTTATACAATTGTTCTGCATACATGAAGAAGTGATGATTATGGAGAACACAAGTAGTGAGAAATAGTTTTTTAAAGTAATAAAATTTGGTCAATGCCAAAGACAGAGAATAAGTTTTATTCTAATTACCAACTGTGATTCCTGCAGTCAATGTAAAAGACAAAGGTATGCATCCATGACAGCCTGTTGTCCAATTGTGAAACTTGAAACTTTGACAGCTCCCTGACAGTAGGATGGAATATCCGTCAGCTAGTATATAAAAAAACTGCAGATATCCATAAAATAAGAACGGTACAAGTGTCTTAAAACAACAAAACTGCAGTAGCTGATCACTGGCACAAATTGAGAATCCTACAGAAGCAACATATAGGATCGAGATGGAACCCTTACAGATTGCGTGTTGCTATGTTTCCTTTGCTGAATTAACAGGAGAACTTGAAGGATAGAGATCTAATATATGGCAGACGGTTAAGGAGAATCAACCATTCTCAATCTATCAATACATAATGTTTGATCAAGTAATGTTAGAGAAGGATACAAAAGTGACCATCAGGTTATAATTAAATGCTTTGTCAAAAAACATCTCAGTGTTTACAGAAGTTGCATTCAATTGCATGGGCGGCAGACAATCTCCATTGTCATCCATCAAAAATCTTACCATTGCAGCTTCATCTAAACAAAGTAAAAGCACATGATAAAATGAATAACACTTTAGGCCACTACACCCAGCCGGAAATTATTTTCACACAAATTTTGAGCAATTGTGCCATTAAAAAGATTTTTTTTATAAATTGCAAAATTTTTAGGATCCTAAATATAACTTACCATTGGGGCACAGTGCAATGGAAGACATAATACTTTGCATTATTTATATTATAATTTCTGAAACTGAAAAAGTAAATAACATTGAGAGTTTACGCTCCATGGAAAAGGACGTACTACTTTGCATGGACGGGACACGTGATATCCGAGCCCTTACTGTGATGTTACAATGTTTCTCTATGTCGATCACAGGTGCTACAACAAAAATGAATAAGTTAGTAATTAGTATGGACTCTAGCCAATACAGAGTTAGAAAAAAAATTACAAATAATGAAGTAGATATCACACAGAGTTTTCTGTTCCAAATCTTGACCCATTGAAAATCTTGAAAATCCTGGGATGTGAGAAGTCCAAACTGTTTCAAGGCATAGCACGTCATGTAAGTTAAAAAATTTCAAAACTCCAGTCGAACACCCCCCCTCCGAACAGGCACCAAAGTCTTGTTGATCCTCAAGAAAGGGTAACAATGAGTAATTGATGTCCCGAAGTTGCTAGATCTCATTGATATAGTCCCAAGTTCTACAGCTTATCACGGTCCTGCTGCTGCATATGATATGCCAGTGTGCCACAAGTAACAGGGTAAATTACGTGAGAAGGAACCATACAATGGCAAATAACATTACTATTAATTTGTGATAACAATTACTGATATGAGATACTTTAATCAACAATTTACTATCAAGTATCATATGGCCAAAACAACATTCAATTCAAATTGTTATGATAATTACCGAGTAATGTGGATTGGAGATATTGTAATCATCTTTGTATCCAGATTCTCTAGATTTTTCTCTGCAGTATAATTATACATATATCAGTATTGAACACACTATAAGATTTAAAACTGGAGTCACGGGTGCAAATCATATCAGTACGTGTAGGCTACTGCTCGAAGTAGTCGTAAGGGCCATATATAATCCCCTTTTATTTTGATTGTTGCACCCCACACTTTATGTTCATCTTCAAACACCTTATAGAATATAACCATCCCCTGCCAATGGCAAAATGGAAACTAAAAATGAGTTCTTTTTAAGGAGAAAAATGACAAAAACGAGCCACATCAAGATTAAATCAACAATAGCATAATGCAAACATCCTAGTTAGGCTAAATATGCAAGATGATGATGTAAACTGAAGTAAACAAGTATGTTGCCTACCCCATAGAAGAAAACTATAAAAAATTAAACAGTTACAGATGAAATCACTAGGCAAAAACTTCGGCCACAAAAATCAAGCCAGGGAATAAGGACGAATCTCATTTTTTACCAAATCAATCAGACAGTTGTTACTCCTCAGTCAGTTGGTATCCCCTAAATGAAAAGGTTTTATCACAGATAGAGGGAGAACGAATAATAGAATTACTTTTGATTGGTCGTCCCTTGATAAGATTCTGCATTTCAAAAATGTTCAAAAACCCATAATATTTAGTGCCAAAGCCTTTCAACATGGAAGAGCCATAAAATCATAACAAGAAAAGCTTGACATCTAATCCAGTAAACAAAACACATAAAGTTTGTCAAACTGAATCACAAGGTATAGGAATTGATGCAGGCTTTTATGAAAACTCAACATAAAGGGCCAAACAGTGGAGCAGTAATTAATAGTGATCAGAAAAGAAGAAAAAAGGAGAGGCTCTTATATTTTCACTTAACAGGTGAGGCCCAAGTAAGGATCTAAATTTTCTAACTTAAAGAACCTAAAGTTTTGTGCAATATATTCAAATCATAGTAGTCCTCGGTTCTGCCTTCCAATCAGCAGAAACCAATCCACTAGGCGATCTAGCCAATTCAAAGCAACGTAGATCTGTTGAAGATTTTTAGAAGTAACATTCCTTGTTGAAAGTGGTTGCTTGGTTTGCAAAGGTCAATAAGTCTGCTTCTCTATGGCAGATTCCTCCTAAAGGTTAAGAATGGAGTCATGGACGTTGAAATGCAAAACCATCTCTATCTTGTAACACCATAAACCTGGCTTGATCTTGTAAAGAGAAACAACATGCTATTAACGGGGATCTCATATCAACCCCTTTTTGTTAAGACTAATTTTTATAGTCTGAAAGTTGACATTTTTCATTCTCACAATTCAAATAACTTAACTACTGATAATACTTATTCAAGTGAATAGCATTCCAAGCATTTTTTATGGGTGTACCATCGAGCATAGACAGTCGGTAGGTTCCTAGCACGACGAGCCCTGTTACTTATTAAGATCCTTCCCATGGGGTTTTGAACTTTCTCGTGATGGTGGGTTGTGAAGCCGCCTCGAAGGACTAGATCCCCAACCAAAAACTATTTAACCTTTACTTTCTTGTTGAAATAAGCTGTTGTACGCACTTGCTGTTGGAGTACTCTCTTCGATGGCTCGTCCCTAACTTCTTCCATAAGAACATTATGAAGTTGGAATCCTTCTCGTGAGGCTTCAACTCAAAATACTCGACCCTTGATGAGTTAAGAAACACTTTGACGGGTAAAATTGCTTCCAAGCCAAAGCCATCTTAAAGGGATATGTCCTCGCGCACTTCTAGGGTCGTTCTTTAAGACCAGGGCATATTCGGCAACTCATAGATTTCTTAAATCCTTGTTAGATTATGCGTTAGACACTTCAACTTGTCTGTTAGCCTGGGTTATGCCACCGAGATTTGATGTGTTTAATCTTAAGTTGTCAAAGTGTTTTGGTGAACTTTTCTCCTTCAATTGAGTTTCATTGTCAGTTACCACAATTCTTGAGACCCCAAACCTGAATATAATGAACTCCATTAGAAACTCGATCATCTCCTTCTCTCGGATTTTGGCTAATGGTCTTGCCTCAATCCATTTTGTTACGTAGTCAACAGCCACTAAGATGTTTTGTGCCTGGTTTTTGGACTTCGGGAAGGGACCCACGATGTCTATACCCCATTGGTAGAAGAGACATGGGTTGACAATCTGGATCATTTCCACCGAGGGCTGATGAGATACCGCTCCATATATCTGACATGATTTACATTTTCGCAAGAAATCCTCACAGTCACTTCGCATTATGGGCCAAAATAAACCCTGCCTCATTATTTTAAGGGCTAAATTCTTTCCACCCAAATGATCCCCGCAAATTCCTGTATGGACTTTGATTATCGAGGTGTGAGACTCTTCTGGTCCCAAGCATCGGAGTAGTGGCTCCACGAGCCCTCGTCGATATAATTTGTTTTCTAGCACATAATAGTTATTTGCCTTGTATGAAATGGCTCTGGCTTCACCCTTATCTTGTGGCAATTTATTCTGCAAGATGTACTTCAAAATAGGTTGACGCCAATCTGTAACAGAGGAGATTTCATTAACCTTCAGCATGTCGACGTATGGAGTATCCATAATAGAGGAAGCATTTCTTTCTTCGACATAAATTGCCTCTGATGTTGCAGCGACGGATGATGCTAATTTAGACAAGGCGTCAGCCCATTGGTTGTCTTCCCTGCAAATGTTCTTGATTGTCCATGACGAAACTTTCCCCAGCAGACATGGCTAGATTCAAATATGTCGACATTCGAACATCATGTGCCTTAAACTCGCCTTGTAGTTGTTTGGTGACAAGCTGGGAATCACCAAATATTTCTAAAACTTTCACTTCTAGCTCAATCGCTAGGCGTATTCCTGCTAACAATGCTTCCTATTCAGCTACATCGTTTGTTATCGGGAATGAGAATTTCAAAGTTTGTTGTATTTTGAAGCCCTCTGGACTGATCAAGATCACACCTGTACCCCCTGATTATGTTGAAGATCCGTCGACATAAAGAGTATAGGCATCTGTGGGAACATCGTTTCTTCAGTTGTAGATGTGTCAAAATTGCATTCTACAACAAAGACTGATAGGATTTGGGATTTCATTGCACTATGGGATAGGTACTCGATGTGAAACTGGCTAAGTTCGACCATCCAAGCAGCGAGACGCCCTGTCATATCTGCTCTGTGCAAGATGCGCTTCAGGGGTTGATTAGTCATGACTTTAATAGGACGCCTTTAAAAGTAGTGACGGAGCTTCCTGCTTGTTATGGCGAGAGCATAAACTAGTTTCTCCACATGTGGGTAGCGAGTTTCTGCATCTTTCAGAGTATGGCTAACATAGTAAACTAGGGCTTCACATCCCTCGACATCTTTGACTAGAACGGAGGCTACCGACCCATCAGAGGCTGAGATGTACACTTCCAAAGCTTCACGAGACAATGCTCTTGCTAAAATTGGTGGGCTTGTCAGGAAATTTTTCAATACTTCAAAGCTTTCTTTACATTGATCATCCCACATCAACTTCTTATTCTTTGAAGCCTCTTTGATAACCTTAAAAAATGGACAACATTTTTAGAGGCTTGTGGTATGAAACGACGAAGGGCCGCTATCCATCTAGTGAGGCGTTGCACCTCTTTAATGGTCGAAGGCTCCTTCATTTCAAATATAGCTATTATTTGGGAGGGGTCAGCCTCAATCCCTTGTTGGGAGAAAGAAATCCCAACAATTTTCCAGATGTTAGATCAAAAGAACATTTTAACGGATTTAATCACATTATTACGATGAACATTCTCAAAGGTTTCTCGAAGGTCTAGGGTATGACCGCTTAAAAATTTTGACTTTGTTATCATATCGTCGACATACACCTCGGGGTTTCGACCCAACTGATTTTTAAATATTTCATCCATCATATGCTGAAATGTCGCACCGACATTGATCAACCCAAAAAGCATGTTTCGATATTCGAAGACATCTCGATGTGTGATAAACGTCGTTTATTCCCAATCTTGATCATCCATCCTGATTTTATTATAGCCTGAGAAAGCGTCCATGAAAGATAGCATTTCATGACCCGCCATTGCGTTTATAAGTTGATCTATATTTGGCAAAGGATAATAATCCTTAGGGCATGCTCTATTGAGGTCGGAGTAATCAACACACATTCTCCATTTTCCATTACTTTTCTTAACCAGGATAGCATTAGCAATTCATGTAGGAAATTTCACCGGTTCGATAAATCGTGCCACTAAAAGTCGATCAAGCTCTTCGTCGATAGCTCGACATTTTTTATCTAAGAAAGTCCGCCTCTTTTGTATGACAGGATTCTTTTGACGGTCGACATGTAGAGAGTGTCTTGCAACATCAGTTGGAATTCCAGACATGTCGGATGGTGACCATGCAAATATGTCCGAGAACTCCCGAAGCAACCTCGTTAATTCATCTTTTATTTGAGGATTTAAATCTTTTCCAATTTTAACCGATTTGCTGGGGGAATTTTCATCAATCGCAATCTCGATCGTTTCACCGACAGGTGAGAACGAGGGATCCCTTGTAATGTCGAAAATGCTACCGGCATCTATCTGAACGACTTCATTGACAGATTGAGTGTCATTATCTTGCTTCTTATGCACAACAGTAGTGAAGTAGCATTGTCTTGACACAGCTTGGTCGCCACACATCTCTCCCACTCCAAACTCAGTCGGGAATTTCATTTTTAAGTGAGGGATCGATGTAATGGCTTATAATGCCGAGATTGTCATTCTCCCTAGTATAGCATTGTGACTTGAGGTTGCACTTATTACGTGGAACTTAGCTATCTTCCATACTTGACAAGGCATCGTGCCGAAAAGCACCGACAGGTCAATTATCTCGACCACTTTCACCTCATTACATGTGAAGCCATAAAGAGGTGAATGGGTATTTTCTAGCTTTCTATCTCCTGTATCCATTCACGGTAAAGCATGATGATAGAGGATGTCGACAGAACTACCGTTATCGACAAGGATCTTTTTTACTATGTTAGTGTTGATTTTGGCGGTGATAACCAGCGCATCTTGATGGCCTCGTATGATATTTGGGGCATAGCTCTAATCCAGAAGGATATGACGAGAGATGGAAAAGGCTTGTATCTTTTGGGACACTTAACATTACTTACACTTCTCGAGCGTACGACTTACGAGAGTTGTTTGACACGCCTCCGGCGGCGTAACCCCAAAAATTATGTCGACTATTCTGTCATCTTGTCTCTAATGAGTTTGGCCTTGTCCTTCGATATAATGGACGAAATGGCCTTTTCTGATTTTGGATTGAATGTGATTGCTTAATTGGTAACACTGTTCTATAGTGTGTCCAGTATCTTCATGATAGTCGCAAACTATGAGTTTGGTAAACTCTTTATCTTTTCTGTCCCGGGCCTGCCATTTTTGGTCTGAGAAAGACCATCATTGATATTCATGACCCCTCGCGGTTCGATGTTCTTCCATTCTATTATCTCTTCTTGCTGCTGAACGTCGAGGGTATTTGGAATTATATCCTCGCGATCTCGGAGTCCGGGGACTATGAGCTCTTGACCTGTCATATTTGTAACTAGAGCGTCTCAAAGATCTTATACTACCCACTGCCTCTTGGAGTGTCATACGGTGTTCAAAAATTTGGAATGTTGCATGAAGGTGTTGAGGATGTTTTTCTATGAGTTCTTCTAGTAAAATGTCATGTCGGTTTCCATCAATGTCTGCTGCTAAATAATTCACCGCCAAAGGCTCCTCTAGGTCTGTTATCTCAGATATAGCTTGACGAAAGTGACCTAAATAGCTTCTCAGAGATTCGCTAGGCCGTTAACTCATCGTAATCAAAGATTCCGTAATTTTGCCCCCTTTATAGTTGCTTGAAAATCTTTTTTGAAATTTAATCTTCAACATAGTCCAAGAGTCAATTAACCTAGATGGGAGATTGTTGTACCAACGTAGGGTTGTGCCTTATAAGCATGTAGAGAAGAATTTGCAACGGGCGACTTTTGAGTGTTCGTAAAACACCATTCGACCGTCAAAGGTGTTAAGGAAACCCGATGGGTCAGAGGATCCATCAAATTGATCAAGTGCCAGAGTTTTTAAAGTCCTGTCTATTTTTGCTTTCTCGATGCTTCGAGAGAGAGGGCTTTCCACCGGGGCTTCGAACCTCGATTGAGTGCGAACTAGATCTCGCAACTGGGCCATATCTTCCTGCATTTTTAAGAACTCCTCCTGTAAGATCGAGTCTTTTGACACCGACCCTTGCGAAGTTCCCCCTAAAGACACTGTCTTAGGATGTCGGGGTCTTGAATATATAGACTCAGTAGAAACCTCATCTTCATCATAATAGTAATCATCATCATCCTCCGAAAGCTTTACATAATCAAGTTCCTCATCACCACCTTCCTTAATCAACGCTTGTTTCAACTCTTACTGCAAATGTTGAATCTCTCTTATTTTTTCCAATTTCGCCTCTAGTCTTTGAGTTTCAGCTTCTAACATCTTGAGCTCTTCATATGAGCCTTCTACACCGTCTATCTCTTGTTCTCGTAACAGTTTCTTCTGCCGCAACTTTTGTAAATGCAACCTAGCATCACTGGAGAGCACCTGCTTCCCCTTTTCTGTTAAAATACGAGAGCGAGTATCCTTAATCATTTTCCTCTTGCGTTTGACTGGTTGTCTATGCGCCTGAGATCCTTCAGGTGGGGGGTTTTCCTCCACCGGAAGCAACATGTTCTGATTTTTGAACAGTTTGGATCTCTGTCGTGTTCCCACATTTCTCTAGATCTGTTTCTTCAATGATCATGTTGGAGTATCAAATTTAAGAGCTCCTTCTAGTATCAAATGATGACCCTAGTTTGAGCCATGTTTATATGAGGAACTATACTCTTTATTGATACTTATTTTTCCAACCTTTTACAAGTAGGGCAATTACACTATATTTATATGGAGTCTTTAATGGGTTTCCCCCTTACAATTGGGCTTCTATTGGGCATTTTATTACAAACATCTATTCTAAGGTTCTAATTTCCTATTCGAAGTCCTCCTCATTTCCTTGGCCCAACATTGTCCAAAAGTACCATGCAAAAATCTCGATGTTAAGTGAAATCAATGGCTGTCATGCAGATGACAAATTCACTGGCTCGGTTTATATCCCGATCCAACTTTTATCGTAATTATATTTTATTGGAAACATCTGCATGAGGATCTATGAAAGAAAAAGATTAAAGTTAGGATATGATTTTCATAATTTGATGAAAAAAATTACGAAGCCAAGGATTACATAGGACAAAAGTTGCAAGCAACAAAGAAAAAAAGCATTATACAGACATGACTCATGTATAAAGCAACTGATCTTTCTTGGAAACTGTTGTTTATAATGATCAAGTGAACCAGCAACTAAATTGACACAATACTACGCTCTAAAAAACATATCACGATTCCCGGCCTAAATGTTGGACAACATATTACAATTTACATTAAGGTTTTTTGAAAAACACAAGCAATTTAGAGTGATGTTTGATCACATCTATGTGAGAAATCCTAAGTATGAAATTGATTACAAATTTTAGATTTTCTTTCCTCATTTGTGCTATGTGATTTGTATTTTTAGTATATAATTATTTGATAACTACTTGGATTAAAAATATGAATAGTGTGTAGCCTTACTTGTAGACTGCAAATTTGTTGTATGGATGCATTAGAGGATATTTTACACATTAAATTGTAGGTAGGTAGCTAACTAATAGATGTGATGGAAGTTCATATACGATGCTGACCTTTTTATAAATAATTTTAATTCAAATAAAAAATTAAAATTTTACCTCCAAATAAATGTAGACCTCACTTCTTTTGAGAGCACTTTTTTCATTGTTTCCTGCAATATAAATATTTAATATTTTAAAATTAAAAAATGAAAATGATCCATGACTTCTGTTAAACCTTTTATATGTATCAATTTTTTTCTTAAGGAAAAAATTCATGTTAACAATTTTAGGCTATATCTTAATAAAAAATCTAAAATCGAACTTAATTTAATTTGATTTACCGTAATATAAATTAGTATAATTTTTATAAATAAACATAGATGTGTACATATATGCATGGTACACTTAATCATGGTTTGAATCACATATATCCGATCAGCTGGTTCCCCGCTGACCAGAAGATGACGGGGTAAGTCGATTCATATTAAAATCAAGATGGTTAGCATTTTATAATTATAACTAGTTATAATTGGGAAAAGTTGGAAAAATTTACCAATATAGGAAATTTTTTAATTGTATTATTCTTGTTTTTGATGATTTTATTGAGTTATAACTCAAATAGTATATGATTAGAACAATTAAGTCAATTTTGGTATAATAGGAATGATAGGATAGCAAATATATTTTAAAATTTTGAGATTATATTGTTCAATGATTTTATTGAGTTACAGTTCAAAAATAGTTAGAGTATTACAACAGTGATTTAAATTTTTTAAAATTTATTTGGAAAGAGACGTAGATGGGTAGAATTTTAAATAGGGAAGGATGGATGATGTGTAAAATGTCAAGGCTAGATATAGATAAGGGATGGATGTAAGGGTAGATATAGATATGGGATGGATGTAAGGGTAGATATAGATATGGGATGGATGATGTAAAGTAAGGTAGATATAGATAAGGATGGATGGATAACGCACAGGGTAGATATAGATAAATGATGGATGGATGATGCAAAGTGCTCACACGAGGACGTGGGAGCGACTTTCAGCACATAAACATAATCGAAAAAAAATTAACACAAAAATACTAAAATTCATGAAAAATACTTAATTCAGACGCTCATATTAATCTTAATAATTGATTGGAGTGGGTAATGAAAGATGCATGAATCTCAATACAATCCACTCACACAATTTTTCTCTCTTGCTATGTCCAATTAAGGTACCGATGGATGATGAAAAATGGTTTGATGAGGAAGATGTGGGATTTGAGCATATAAACACAAATAAATTGTTAAAAAACCTAAAATCTTATCTTCAAGGATTCATGAAAAAATTGTTAATTCAGAGGCTCAGAATCTTATGAGTTGATTGAAGTGGATACCGAAAGATCTACAGATCCGAACATATTCCACTTGCACAATTTATGTTTCTTTCTATATCCAAGCAATTGGTTGAGAATCGTCCAACAATCTACAACAAGAACGATTGACCATGAATTGTCCAACGATCTGGAACAAGAACGATTATACAAACGCGTGCTCTCTCAGTGTTTCTCTCACTTGTGGGCGGCTAAGTATTTCACAGTATATGATATGAGTAATATTATTTTGAGAAGGAAATACATTTGTGTGTATATAAAGGGAAGAGGAAAATCATATTTCCCTAAAGTGTTCAATAAAATTACTATTCCAACCCTTTATATCATATTTACAATTTTGTAATTAATTTATATAATTTTATCTAGTTAAATGTGAAATAATGTTATATTCGTAACT
>NW_027420691.1:0-3916 GCF_009905375.1 Apium graveolens | reverse complement strand
TATATTTACTCCTCTAACTCTCACCAGCACATGTCTTAATTGTAGTAGTCTTATTTTCCGTGATCCTACCTTTTAGGAATAAAGTTCTTATCACATCCTATTTTTCAAGACAGTTGATGACCAAGTCTTGTACGTTCATGTCAATGAGTATCACTCATGTCATATCCCATGATTTATGTCTGTATCATTTTCGTCATGTCGATCATTAGTTGTCATCTTACATTTTACAAATAATGAAAATTTTTGTGCAACATAATTTACGCCATTCATAATAGTTATGTTTGCACACAAGGCATTGATATAATCAAACCAGGTGAGACTGTAATAAAGGTATGGATAGTTGATTTAATCATTGAAGTCTGGTGATGCATGTTCTACATACAAACATATTTTACACTTGTGTTATGCATAAAATCTTTACTCCCCCTCCTGGCCTCTTTCTTACAGTACTATTAATAATAGACTCAAATCCTGAGCACCTACTACTTAAATTGTATCAAAATGTAAACTCTCTGTAGATCACAATCTCCCCTTGAAAAAACTGGTGCACAATTGTTTCAGTGCCTTTCGATCTGGTTCACCTGCATCCATCCTCGCTTTCACGTCATTAGCATAATCCTCCTACATAAAAACATACAAGTACATTAGTTAAACTAGTTTATTCTGATGAATGATGATTCTGTATAGAAGTACAGAAATTGAGTTGTTTAGGGCATGTATGCATTCAAACTTGTAGCATACCGAGATTAAGTTGCGCTGTAGAAGGCGATCGACAAGGTGGAGAAGAATATCCTTAGTGTACTCAGGATGACCTTGAATGCCCATGATATTATCACCATGTTTGAACATCTCTATCCCTGTCTTATTCGACCATGCCATCACCTCTGCTTTAGGAGGAAGCTCTAACATCTAGTTAAAACATGTATAGTGATCAAGCTTATAAAGGTAAATTGTACTCAATAGAATACTAGCCCTGAAAGTAGTATGTGGACAGACCTTTCGAGCTACATTTTATTCCTGCTAAATTTGCTTTTTATTATTTAATGAAAGCATCTCTAACTTGTAGAAAATAATATAAATATCTAGTTGGACCTTCCGTACACGTCTTGAGGTTTAGAGTGACTGATTACTTAACGTGGTGATTCAGGAGGGGCAGGGGTCATAGGTTCGAAACATAACTAAATCATACATATAGAAATATTGAATTGAATAGCTCAAGTGGTTAAGTTTATCCTCTGTCGTCCTAGTTTATCCTCCATCACCCTCACTCATCCAAGAATTTTTTCAACATATACTCATTTGTAAGGCTATAAGTCATATATGTCAAAGAAAGATACTCATTTGTAAATACCTCATCCTGATGCATTCGATCACGGACATTGCAGAAGGCACGTCGAATGTTGAAGGAAAGACCTTGGAAGACGAGGAAGAGGTATGCATTGGCGATGACAGATAGATAGTTGTGATTCCAATGTCCCATCCTGAGTTTGCCCTTCCAATCCTTCCTCCTAATGCACGTCCCAGTATCTAACCAAAAGGCAATAATATCAAACCAGATATTGTATTAAATTATACAGCTATATAAACTATACGTTTCTAAGTAATCTCTAAAAATTCTAATACTTTAGCTTCTTCTTGCCTAATTAAAGCATTTCAATTTGTATGATTGGCTTGACAGCCAACATGATACACACATGTTACCTAACATATACCTATAAATGAATAAAATATTAACACGATGTTAATTACTATGTTACTCTTTTCCTTGCATATTTTCAGGTTTTTAATGTTACGTTCCAAATTTGTTTGCATTATCTAGAGTTTTCACGAGAACAACCTCGGGTTTATATGGAAAGAAGTATACGTAAATGAATTTTTTGCCAGTAGGAGTAATGTATGCGTCATATGACTTATTTTCAAACAAAAAACAAAATATACATGATGAATTGGTTATTTAAAAGGTGTATACGGAAACAAATTTTGTGAAGCATATGAATTTACTTTCGAATAAGATATACTCTGATTTGGCATGGCACGTAGATATTACGTCTAAGCAACTGGACATTGTTAGCTAGTTTAATATAACAAAACTGGGGTGCCGGAAAGCGTTGACATTCTAATATTAAATTAAATTAAGCACAAGTCTTAAAACTGGTAAAAAAAATTGTTTTGTCTGTATCATGAGATTAAAGTCTCGTGAGATTAAAATCCGGTTAACAGGAATTAGAATGTATAAACATCCCACTGTTAACGGGTTGAAATCACGTGATCCACACGCACACTTAGTAACAAGTGTTTGAGCCTATGAGGTATACGAGAAAAGTGTTGACATTTGTATTAGGTTTACAGGTAGATAGATTTACTAAGCCTGTAAACTATGAACTGATGATATAACTATCATATAAGAGATAACTACTTGACTCAAGTTATCATTATTACTTGGTTTTTAAATTAATTACCTGGTGTCCGAAACAAATTCCCAGAAGTCTTTTTTTCATGAAATTCAACTTATTGATCAGATTGAGTAGCTTGCATATCCAAACATCATTTCCATGAGCATCATTGCAGCTTCCGGTGATCACAAAGCCATCGTAAAGCTCGATGTCCTCGTCGTCGGGGAATTCTCCTGCGACGACACGGAACATGTCCCATGTTTCTCCTTCCTCAGCTAGCATTTCCACAAAAACACCAAAGTAACCTCCGTATTTTGTCTTGACGTATTCAGAGTCCTCTGCACATAACAGAACACCATACCTTTTTCCACCCATGTCTCTGTTTTTAATGTCTCGCAATGTTACAAATAATAACACAGGTAGATTACTTACACTTACTGCAAATACGATTGCAAGTGTGTTTGTACAAGTGCTTCTCTCTGGATGTTTGGGGGAGAGAGACAGAGAGAGAGAGAGAGTACTCTTGTAGGAGGATTGAGGAAGAGTTGAGGCTGCATTTCTTTTATAAGTTTAATTTTTACCTTTAAACTTTTATAGGATTTAACCGTAGCGGTAAATGAACCTCGTAAAATTATAAGAACAACTTCGATGGTTGGAGTCGTTCAAATTTAAAGGTTGGCTATGCCTTTAAATTTAATGGATAAAGCTGGACCTGAACTACGAAAAAAAGATTCAGGCGCACATTTTTGTTTATCAAGGGCACAAAATATTTTTTGAAACAATTTTACCCATTGAAATTAGGTTAAAAAAATGTTTATTTAGTGAAAAAAATTCAACAAAAGTTTTCCTCATTAAAATTTGAAGGAAGCATGGGTTATTCACTTACCCGCCACGTCGCGCACCGGATTTACGGAAATTTTTAAGTGCACGGGAATTATTGTGGATTCTTCTCTTACTTGTGGTGAGAAGATAACTTAGATATTTCAACATATATCCAATTAACTACGTTAAAATTCATCAGTTGTGTTATCTATTACTATATTTTTAAGGATAAACCCGTAATGACTTATATAGTTGATTATATAGTTTAATTTAAATGAAACTCTTGAAATATATATAAAATAATAAAATATATTTTTAATGTAATTTTGTCAAATCCCTCTGCACCTAAATTCCTATAATTCTGGATTTGCCGAATTCTCGTATTTTCACACCCGCATTTGTGCTCATGCTTCCTGGGTTAAAAGTGATGAAAGAATAATATTCATATCACATGTAGGGTCGCACAGAATTTCGGTCTAGACTTGTAACCCGGACCGGACCGGGTCTACCGGTCCAGGACCTGGACCGGACCGGACATACCCGGTTCGGTCTCCGGTTCTTTAATTGAAAAATCCGGTCTTCGGTCTGGTCTGGTCCAAGACCTGAAAAAATCTGGTTCAACCTGAATGGACATGAATTCATATATATAATTATTTTACCTTTAGTTTATATCTTATAAAATCATATATAAATATTAAATA
>NW_027420690.1:0-52566 GCF_009905375.1 Apium graveolens | reverse complement strand
ATTGGACTTGGTATAGACTTGGTTGACAAGTCTCAGAATTAGAATAGACTTTGGAGTCCTAAATAGGAAACTGGTTCCTTATCCTTCTAGGTCCCTTAGAGGCTAATCTGCAAGGATTTATGTCCTTATTGGGACTCTTCTCAATAGCTGATTTTTCCCTTTATTAATTAATTACGAAATTAATTAATATTCAGGGTTTTTGGGCCTTCTTTGTTCCATCAGGCCTGATCTGGTCCATCAGGCCTGATCAATGTGTTAACCTTTTTGGTATGAATGTCATACATCTTCTTATTGGGCTTAGTAACCCAAATCATGTATAATTAATGTAATATTTAATTACACAATCAGGATTTATTTATCCCTATCATTTTCCCCCCAATTTTTGGGAAACCGTATAAGATTTCGGAAAAGTTAAGTTCGTTCATTCCCTTTCAGGTTATCGTTTAGGGTAAAGTGTGGAGCGACCTACACGTTTACAACGATTTGCCTTGTACACGGCTTCAGGGTCGTTTAAAAAACTTCCTTTTTATTTTCTTACCTTTTCCCTATTTTTAGGAATTTTCTGATATTTTTCAGGAATTTTCCCTTTTTTCCGAGATTTTTCCAAATTTTCTGCATTTTTTTACGAATATTTTTAAATTTTCAGCTCTTTCTCGACCAGGATCCTAGTCGAAATTTTGACCTGAATCCTAGTCGAATTTTGTGGCAGCATTTCAATCCTGGTCGAAGGATGTCGAATAGGATCCACGACCTGGATTTCGACCAGGATCCCAGTCGAACCTTCGACCTGGATTTTGGTCGAATCTATGTCCTTCTTTGTTTCCTGGTCGTAAGGTTTCAACTAGGATTTACGACCTGATTTCGACCAGGATCCTAGTCGAACCCTTGACCTGGATTTTAGTCGAAATTTATGTGCTTATTTGTTTTCTGGTCGTATGGTTTCGACTAGGATTTACGACCTGGATTTCGACCAGGATCCTAGTCGAACCCTCGACCTGGATATTGGTCAAAATTTCTGGCCTTGTTCCTGAAAAATATTGTGCTTGATTCAGGAATTCAATCTCAATCCTGGTCTTATTTACCTGGACTTCGACCTCAATCCTGGTTTGGACTTCGACCTCAATCCTGGTCTTTTTTAACCGTAATTTTTGGGTGTCTATATGAAAAAATTCGAATAGAATTCACGACCTCAAATTTGACCTCAATCCTAGTCTTTTTTACCCATAATTTTCGGGCACCAGTTCGAAAGAATTTGAATAGAATTCACGACCTCAAATTCGACCTCAACCCTGGTCTTTATTGGCCTTCTTTCTAATTCAATTTGGATTGGGCCTTGTTTGGGCCTTCTCTTTTTCCAAATCCTAATTGGGATTGGGCTTTGATTTGGGCCTTGAATTGGGCATGTATTCTTCTAAATCCTAATTGGATTTGGGCCTCTATTTTTCCAAATCCTAATTGGATTCGGGCCTCTATTTTTCCAAATCCTAATTGGATTTGGGCCTTCTATTGGGCCTCTTCCATATTATAACTGGACTTTAATATGTTTAAACACCTTCTTTAGAATTCTCTAGAATTCTCGAGAATTTTTTATTTATTTCCTTTGGAATTCCTTGGAGTATTCTGGAACGTTCCATTTCTGGGCTTTCTTCTTTGGGCCTTTAATCTTACTGGGCTTTTTGTCCTTCAACTTCACTTTTTCTCCTACATAAAGGAGTGAGTAGATTCTATTCCTCCTCACTTTCTCATTTCTAAATTCTCCTTCTTTTTTCTTCTGTTAAGGATCTCGAAGAACACTGTAGGTCGGAGGATTTTGAGCCCCAAAGCCTCCATTTAGCAAGCCAGCCTCTTTTAGCAGCATTACTTCAGGTAAACACTTTTCCCTTTTCTCTTCTATGCTTGTTTTTGCATAGTTTGCATTTAAAATTGTCTTCTTATGTGCCCTTTTTCAGATGGCTGATAAGAAAATGACTCGTTTGGTCAAGATGAACGTGGCCAGAAAGTCCAATGAATTCCCCCATTTCGATCAAGCTACACTTCCCTGATTGATATGATCAACCACCCGAGTGGACGAGTACCCGTCTGATGTGCATTTAAGACGTGCACGATCATATCAGTGTCTTTCGGGATCCAAAGGAGCTGGACAGGTTGAGTGCTTGTTTCAAAATCAAGGAACCTTTCAAGCTAGTTCTTGCGGGTCCGGCCGTCAGGGCCTGTCAATGAGGAAGGATGCACTATGCGTCTACAGGGACACTCTAATGGCAGGTAATAGACTCCCCTTTCACCCATTTATCCCTGTTTTTCTAGCTGATGTGGGGATCAGCCCTTGACAACTCCCTCCAAACTCTTGGAGGTTGATTCTGTGCTACTTGTCGTAATGGGCCAAACACAATATTCCTCCTTCGGTTGACATTTTTAGAAAGATTTTTTAGTTCAAGAATAGTCCCGACAAGAATCCGGGGTGGGTTCTTTGGACCAGGCGTCCAACTATTCCCTACATAGTGAATGGGAAGTCTATCCCTGACAATAATTTCGGGTGGAAGAAAGATTTTATTGTACGTTCTTTGGGAGGGTGGCGATTTGGGGCACCCTCTTTCGTTCATCTTTTGGGCTAGCTGTAAATGGGAGCCCTAAGATATATTTTTGTCTGAGGAGGAGACCAAAGCTATCAACGTCCTTACTCAAGATAATGGGACTTCCTACTCTTGGGATCTCATCAGGGAGACCGTTCTTGTAGAACGTGCATTTCTCTCCATTCCTAAAAAGAGTATGTTTCCTTCCTTCTCTAGTTGTCTTCATTTTTTCCATCTTTTACCTTGCTAATTTCTCAACTCACTTTTCTTATTTGTTGCCAGTGGCTGAGAAGATTGAGGAAGCTACAAAGCCTAAAGACCTGGAGACAACCATGATGAAACGTGCTGGGAAGGTCTTCAAAGACCCGCGCCTCGGGGATCATTTCCCAGCGTTCCTACTCCAGGCGAAGGAACCAGGCGAAGAAGGGCCCCAGCCAACCTTTACGTACTAAACCAAAACCAGGAGCTTTCTTCCAACCCGCTAGGGGAATCCGGGGAAAGGATTCGATTATTGGCAACACAGCGCTTGCCAAGGAATGGTCTATGCATTCCATTTCCCCGGTTGACTATAATGACCTTGTCCTTCAACAGGACTTGAAGGCTAACGAGCTTTTTGGAGCTCAGGCTTTGGCGACGATACGTATTTTTCTTTTGGCATTCATAGCTTTTTGCCGCAATTTTTCTCGTTTCTCACTTTTTCTTTGTATCTTGTAGGCGAATGTCCATTTTCAAGGGGCATTCACCAAGCCAAGGCTTGGAAAGTTGGTCTAGAGAATGCAAACAAGAAGCTGGAGGAGGCCAACCAGAGGATAGAGGCTCTTCAAACCCAGCTCACCTCATCAACTTCTGACCTGAAAATGGCCCGGGCTGAGAATGTTATCCTCAAGGCTCAAAAGGACAAAGCCTTTGGCGGCTGGATGGATACTTAGGAATTCAAGGATTTAATGGTGGAGCATGATGCCCTCCTACATCCAGTCAGCTACAAGAAAGGTCGGGACGCCGCTGTGGAGGATGTCCAGGACGAGTTTCCAGAAGTCCTTGAACAATCTTGCTTCCCTTGTCCTGTGTGAGTTCCAGCACTTGGGGGCATTACAAATAAACTAGCTGATCTGATTAAGGATGGCCCATCAGAAATCTAGGGCCAAGGCCAAAAGAGGAAAGAGCTTGAATCCAACTCAGAAGAGGAGGAATCTTCTTCTGAGGAGGAGACCGAGCCTGTTACAAAGAAGGCCAGGGTAGAAGAGCCTCCAAAGCCAGCGTCTCCTAAACCAGCGTCTTCTGCGGCCTCCAAGGCATCTGAGGATAGTTCCGAGGGAACCTCTGCTGAGATTTCCGAAGAGACATCCAAGGGACCGACTTAAGAGACGTCCGAGGAGACTTCAGATAGTGGTTCAAAAGAATCTGAGCTTTCCAAGGCCTAAGTTTTATGTATTTCTTCTGTCTTAGACAATATTGAACTTTGTAATTGACTTTTATTATTTTCAGTTGTATTGCCCAAGTATCATCTAATTTTTTCTGAGTTTTCAAACTCAAGTTTATAACTTGGTTTTATCCTTCACAATGTATCAAACTAATAGGCTTAAGCCGAACGCTCTTTATTATAACTTGGTATTCTTGATACCTTACATGAGATGGGTTCAACCCTGATAAAACCTAAACATATCTTCTATAAAAAATCCTAAGCAAGCAAAGCTTCAATGTGCTTTTAAACCTTCTTGTCAATCTGACAAGTGAGAATCGTACTTTAACTGTTTTACACATAGTAAACTTCAGGTTTTGGGCATCCCAAGTTCTCGGGACTTCAAAACCATCCATAGTCTCCAGCTTGTAGGTTTCTCTACCTTTAACGCTCTTGACTTTGTATGGCCCTTCCCAATTTGGGGAAAGTTTCCCTTTCTGCCTTATACCAGAAGCTTCCACTTTCCTCAAGACTAAGTCACCTTATTTGAAGAACCTTTCTTTAACCCTTAGGTTGTAGTAGAACGAAGCTTTTTTCAGATATTCCACTATCTTTGCATTTGCCTCATCTCGTGCTTCATCAATTAGATCCAGGGCTAACCTTTGCCCTTCTTCATTTCCTCAACATTGAAAGCTTGAATCCTGGGGGAGGAATGTGATATTTCTACAGGAACAACTGCTTCTGCACCATATGCTAACATGAAGGGAGTTGCTCCAGTCGTGACTCTACAGGTAGTCCTATAGGCCCATAGTATTAGGTGTATTTCATCCACCCAGTTATTCATTGACTTCTCAATCATCTTCTTTAATCCATCCAGGATTATTTGATTCGCCACTTCTGCTTGCCCATTGGCTTGCAGGTGAGCTACAGAGGTGAATCGCAACTCAATTTCATTCTCCCCACAATACTTCTTGAATTCCTCATTGTTGAATTGTGTTCCATTTTCAGTGACTAGGATGCAGGGAATTCCATACCGGCACATGATATTTTCCCACAGGAATTGTGCAACTTTTTTAGTTGTGATTTTGGCCAAAGGCTTGGCTTCAATCCACTTAGTAAAATAAAATGGCTACAATAAGGAACTTCCTTTGTGTCGTGGCCATGGGGAAAGGCCCCAGTATATCAATTCCCCACATAGAAAAGGGGATGGGCGAGTTGATGGAGGTCAGCATCTCGGGGGGTTGTCTAACGACTAGTGCGTGCTTCTGATAGCGGTCACACTTTTTCACATATTCTTTGGCATCAGCCATCATTTCTGGCGAATATAAGCCTAAACGGGTTATCTTATGATCTAAGGCCCTGCCCCCCAAGTGTTGCCCACATATGCCTTCATGTACTTCTTCAAGAGCCAAGCGTGCCTCATCGAGCCTGAGACACCTTAAGTAGGGAACCACGAAACAAAGTGAAAATAAAAAGTAATAAGCGTTTAAATATAATCTCAATAATATGTTATATATATTCAAATAATTTGTGAAATATCTGATTTTAAAATTTGAATTTAATTGTTAGGCCCTAATGTATAGGTTTACTTGTAGGGTTCTTAGGGGGGAGATGTGATATGATTTGAACTAAAACTACTAACCAAACTATATATATCGTTCGAGTAAATTATGAAACAATAATCACACTTCATGAATCTTATACTTTATGCGGAAGAAATGCGTGTGGTACAGGTTGTTTTAAGGGCCCATACAAATATAATATGCGAGTGTCATTTAATGCTAAAAAATAATCCATGCCTCCCAAGTTATTAAGCTAGTTATTCGTATAATATGTGTAAATGTGCTAGTCCAATACAACTATTGATTTATATAATTTAATAATAAAACATGAAACTTATAATAACAATAAAACATATAAAATATAATTTTAATAAAATTGTATGGTTATTAAATATTATAAATAATATTTTATAGAATTCTAATGCAAGCGATTCATACTACTATATCAAAAACGCAAACAGCATCAACGCGGTTTGTGAAGAAATCAAACTATAACTACACCATAAAATGAAAAAACCATAATTTACAGTATTGTATTGGCAGTTTGATGAACAACCTTATTTGCTGGTTTCATTATTTTCAATCTACAATTTAAACGAACCTACTGTATCGGTGTTGGTGAAATTTCATAATTTTGAGGAGTATATAGAAACTCACCTCTTATATCCTCCCATGGAAGGGGTACTATCAATTATCAGTAGCTTGATTAAGGTCTGGCATTTCTCCCTTGCTCATAAAAATGGATATCAAAAAAGTTGGCAAAAGGGTAAACTAGTGACCTCTCGAGATAGGTGGGCCATACCAACTTATTGCCTGAACAAATCCTAGTAAAATAAAATAATTAAGAATTAAAATTAAAATTCTTGATCATTTTATAAATTTATAAATTTATTTTAGGCACGTATCATATCAAATTGAGAAAACAATAAAAAATATTGATGTTAGACTTATTTAAGAATTTTGAAGTTTAGAAAAAAAATAAAAGTATTTAAAGTTGTAGTGTAACAACATATTGTATATACTAAAAAAATATTCCTAGATATATTAGATTTCAAGTTTAAATTTACGAATTGCACATACAATGGTTAGTAGTTTTCTGTTATTCAAATTAGAATTTGAACAACGGTATAAATTCTAACTTTCTTAGACTTTAAGAGTGTATGTAAAAAATAAAATGATTATATTAATTACAAATTCATTATTATAATATATATTATTAGGAAATTGTTAAATAGCCTCCACTTTTTACTATATAAACTCCACTTTTAAATTTTAGAAATTTTATTACAAATTTGCCCATGATTTATAAAAGTAAAATTCTTTGAATTTGTTTCTATTACGGGTAGTTATGTCCTACACAATACACTTGGAGTTTAAATAGTAATTTTTTATGTTTATTTATCAAATATATATATATATATATATACATATATTAAAATTTATCATATTTATCATATTTGTAACGTTTGAGAAATTTACGTCTGTATTATTTTATATTTATAATAAATTATGTGTATTAATGTGTCATTATGTGTAATTATCTGTCAAACCCTAATTGCTACGTGTTACGTGCATTTTCTGTCATTCCGGTATTTTTAAGATATTTTTCAGATATTTTATTTTGCATTTATCGCTTTCATTTCAAATGTTTTATGACCCAAACCATGATTATAAAGCCAGTATTTCAAAAAAAACGGGACTTATTTTTCATCAAACGACTTTTACCATCACATTATTCTAAACATCTAGACATTTTATAAATTTTCCTCGTTTTGCGAAAAATAACTTTTTCGGGCCCCATTGGATGTTAAAAACCACACAAAAATCACATTTTTTTTATAAAATTATAGGACTTTTATTTATACCATTTCTTTGTATTTTTGCATTATTCACAATTTTTGGGAAATTTTGGCATATATATTGTATATATAAAATATTATAAATTAAATTTTAATACTCAAAAATTATAAAAATTAGGGCCAAATATTTTTATTAGGAGTGTAATTAGCCCCTTAATTTTATTTAGGGGTATTATTTTTCATACTATAAATACCCTAGTTATTATTAATTATTTAATTAAAAATCAGAAAAATTCTGCAATTTCCCCAAATTTCCAGAAATTAGGGTTTTGTATTCTTGAGTTCAACCAGGGATTTGATCGTGATTCCGACCTCCAAATCAGACATGTAAGTAGTCAATCGAAATCTCTTGAGCTCTACTATCTGATTTTGCTATCAATTTCATGTTTTATATCTGTGAATTTCAATTCGATTTTTAGCGTTCATGTTCGATTTAGGGGTTTTTAATTTAAGAATCGTTTGATGTTTTGGTTGATTCAAATAGCTTTATCTCGAGTTTAGGAGTAATTTCATATATTTATTTTGATTATATAACCCCTGGAAGGCTAAGAACGAGTTCTTGGTTTTTCGAATTTTTGATTTTTGTTTTTAGTAAATTATAGATGTTATTGACAGATTTTGGTTATTGATAATGATTATAAGAGGTTGTATCTTTGATAAGCGTTCACCGGAAAGCTTCGGATGTTGGCCGAAGATGGAGGTAGGACGGCGACGGGAGGGAGGTGATACGACGGTGACGTTGCTGCAGCCGCGGGGAATCGATTGACATAAAAAACTGGAGTAAACGAGGTCCTAGGAGCGTGAATCGAACTCGTCGGAAAACTCGGCCGGTGGCCGGAGTTGCTACAGAATCCGGCGGGTTAACCGTGTTCTTGAAAACCGATTACCGACCCGTTAACCCGGAACGAGGACCCGGGTTTGATTCTAAAAAGCCCCAAATCAGTTACCTGTTTCTGTTTCTGAATTTTTTTTATTTTAATTATATTTTATAAAATTAAAAATCAGTTTTATTAATTCTAAAAATCTATTAAAAATTAGTTTTAAATTCTGAAAATATCTATAATTAATTTCTAAATTATTTAATTAATTTAAAAACTCGAAATTGATTATTTATGTAATTATTTAATTATTTAATTATTTATTTATTTATTTGTCTATTAATTAATAATTAAGTATTTAATTAATAAATAAGAATAAAAATAATCGAATCATATAATTAATGGTTCGATAATTAGTCGAATAAAACGAGTAACTCATATTATATGAATAATTGAACGACGAGTTAGATTATTATTATTCGAGCGATAGTTAATTATACGAAGAATATTAGAATAATTATTCGTAACGAATAATTAAATACAGATGATCGATTAAATCGTATAAGTTGTAATAATAATCGTAATAATACAATAATTAGGGATGAATTATTTTAAATTATTAAATGATTATTTATTAATTATTTACTAGTTATTAATTATTTATTAATCATTTAAAAATGATTAATTACTTCGATAATCAATGAAATAATTTCAATAAATCATAACAAATTCATTTTAATTCCAAAAATTATGGAAAAATCTTTTTTTACTCTGATTTTTCTTAAATAATTATTTAAAAATCATTTTAGGGTTCTAAAAATTAGTAATAATTATTTATATTGAATAATAAATTGAATTATCAGTGTTTAATTGATATTAATTAGACCGTTAGTCCGATTTGAGTGAAACGAAAGCCCTTTGAATCAGAAAAATGAATTATTTTCATTAAAAATAATATTAAAGCCTAATTTCTTCTAGAAATTAGTTGACTTTGTTATTTGTTGAATATCAGTCGAAGTGCGTACCGAGACGAGTCCGAAAAATTCCGGAAAAAATGGGAAACGAGTCTGATGGTGATCAGTTGAGCGATCAGCAAGTCGATTTTGATTCTAAAAATTATTTTAACTATAAAAATGATTATGTGCTTATGTACTTATGTCTATTATGTGGTTAATCGAGTCTTACTTGCTAATATATAATATACGAGTCAGTCATAAGCGCATGGGTAGATAATATGAACGATGTGAAGTCGATTCAAGATGCAATTGTTTGAGACATCAGCTAATTGATAACTTGATGAACATCCTTGTAAAAATGTTAACTCATTCTTTATTCACTAGCTGAACTAAGTTCAGGAGCAGAGGCTTCTTACTAAAAATCAATAAATATTTCTCTGTTAAGGAGGGTCTAAACTCTGCACCATAAGCACAAGTACGTGGTCTAAACTCTGCACTATGAAATTATCCCATAGATTACAAACCACAATTCATAAACTTATTAACCAAGGACAACATTTTCATAATCCAATATACCAATAAATCTTCAACCTAGGAATAAAAAACAGCAATCCAAATGAAGCAAAACCATCTAAAATAATAATGGGTCCTAAACACTACTAGAAATAGTAGATACAACATCGGTACTTAGACATTTTGACATCGGTTTCGTATACTAATGGTTGTCTATGTTCAAAAATTAAAGTTATCAAATTAAAGTTTTTAAAATTGACATTGGTTATTTTTGTAAGCCGTTGTCTATAAATAATTCTTCCACATTTCAGTACACAACTTTCCCCTTTAACTAAATTTTCCCCCAACTCATTTTTTAGTTCCCCCTTTTTCCAAAATATCTTCCCCTTTCCCCTTTACTCACTCCCTGCATCTCCCTCTCAAATCACCACTGCAACTTTCTCTCTCAATCCTGACTTCATCTCAAACACCCTAACTCCCTTTCTGAAATCTCGACTTCATCTCCCTCATCTCTCCTCTATTTCTCTCCTTTTTCGATACTCCCTCTCCAAAACCCTAATTTAGACCCTGGACCTAATTAAGCTCCAGATCAAGCTCTTAATGTAATCTCTCTTACCATCTATATCTCTTTTCTATTTCTTCTCTCTCTCACCGTCTCAGTCTCCCTCTCCCATCTCTCTATCAACCCATCTCAAACCCTAATTAATCTCATCCTCACTGTTTCACAATTTTTAAACCACATAACCTAATTAAGTACGAGGCCAATGTGAAATAATTTTTTTGGTTCGATTTGTATGAAATCGATTGGTGAAAGGTTGGATTCAGGCCTTACTCAAAGCAATTGAGGATAGTTTGATGAAAAGGAAAGAATAGTTCTTCCCTTCCTTTTTTTTATTTATAAAATATTTAAATCTTGTGCAATTTGTTACATATAATCAACTTAATTATGTCACACCCTGTAGTTATACAATGACCCAGTGAGTGTTCTTTGATATTTAAAATTAAGATATTTTGAATATGCCTAGCTTTTATGTCTACATAAGTTACATGTATAATGGGTCAATCTTTAGTATTAACTATTAATGTTTTAACATTAATGTGATTTGCTAAAATTCATTTGCTAACAAACTTAAATATAAGAGTTCTGATGTTTTTTCCTATATATAAGATAAGGTAAGACTTGTGGATTGTTTAAAAAGTTGAGTTCAATCAATAAGGGACTTACAAACTTCCATGTCGTACTTTCAATTTGTTTACTTTCTTGTATATATTTTCAGCTTGTAGTTGTACGCAAGAAGAGGTCAACAAGGCTATGAAAATAGTGAAAAGGTACAAAAAATACGCTATAGAAGTGAGCAAAACTCGTTCACAAAACTGTTGCAATCCTCAAAGAGCACAAGATTGCAATTGATGATTGTTTAGTAAAGGAAATCATAAAACTAGCCAAGGACTCGGTTATAGAGGTGCTTTGTGTGAAACAAAGGCAATTGTACAGATGATATGAAAGGTTTGATTTCCTGACCAGCTTCTTTATTATAAATCATTGTCCAGCTTATTTAGTTTACTAACATTATATTAATCTTCTCTAAGTTCTAGTATATTAAGTTTTAGTAATAGTAATGGATTTATTTGTTGTAACCTATAGCCTTTGTTTATACTTGAACACCTATTGAGAATATTAGCTTGGTAATTAATCTATGGGATGACATGGTTAATGGTATTGTATAGGAACCATTTAAAAATCAGATTATTATGTCCAGTTTATTTAAATACTAAATTACTTTGAAACCTATGTATGCTAATTACAATAAATTAGGAATAAATTACTTTAGTTTTATTAGGTTTGTTGAAGGAAAGAATGAGAAAAAATCTGAAAACAAAAGAACAAAGAGGTTAATGTCTTACCAAGAAGCTGAAGCCAACAGTCTGTTCATTACCCCTTATGTTCTGTCCACTTGGAGAGAATGTAATGAAATCAAAAACTAGACATTTATAGAGGAAGAAAGAATGTACGAGGAAATAGCGAACAAAATTGACAATTTGAGATGGTAAAATTTTTCATGACTTCATTATAAGATTATAAATCTCATTCCATTATATCCCAGTGAACACAATTTTAATGTCTTTATCATGACTTCATGTAAGGATTTAATTTAAATTTTTTTATGCGATTGTTTAGAGCAATAATTTTGATGGTGATGTGTTGTTTCTTTGTAATAAGGACCAGGTTAAGCCACAAGTGAGTTTTAACGTAATCCTTAATAGTGGATTTTTTTCCTTGCGTTATTTTCTCTATCTTGTTATACAAATGCTCTACTGGTAGTTCTTTACACTGAAGTCACTGTTGCATAACATATTTCAGGGACATGGCCCTCTTCCTGGTGTGAGTATTGGTGGAATTGCTGGATCTGCAGGATCAACACCTACTTCATCTCTTCCTGCTGTAACTACACCCATAGCGCTTGCAGCTTCTAGAGGGGGTACACCAAATGCTGGTGAAAAATTTGGTGTAGCTCCCGTGAGGACCAATAATGATGCACAAAGGGGTTCCAACTACGATGGCCGGAGAGGTGCATTTTTTATGTTGTACATATATGTCTATAAACACATTTAGGGTCTTTGGCTCTTTGTTCTCTGATTTTAAATCTTATAGATACTCTTGCATGTTGATGTTACTAGCTTTTTGCTGCTAATCAAAACAAGCCTCCTGAAATAATAGAAATAAAAGACTAAATCTACATAAGCACAACAATCTTAACCATCACACAATGCACATATACAATCCATACAAATATATATCCATTTCAAACCGAAACTAACTGAAACAGAATGGCTCTCTGATATTAAGAATGGCAGTCTCATCACTCTCACTAGCCTTGCCCTCCACAAGTCTATCAAACATGATGAGTTCATGTTGTAACCATGTTTATTATTCGAACTTATCATTATAGCTTATGTTCTCTATTTAGTTTCAGCTTAATGTGGCACACTCAAGATTCACTTCAAAGCCTTCTGCAATCAATATTAATGCTTGCTCTAGTGACACAACTTCTGGGGAAGAAAGTAAGCTGAGAATTCTAAATTTTATTTCTCTTTCGGGATATTTAAATGCTTATCTTTGTAGTTATTTTTGTATTTTCTAACATGTTTTTAGGGGAGTGAATTCACATTTATTTTGTTAACTGCAAAATAGTTCAATTTATTTAATGTGAGTTCGATGTTTCGTCGATATCCTAGTGTCAAAACTCCATCCTCCATGGACAAAGTTATAAGTTCGATTATCATTTCCAGTTGGGGTATACTTCAAAATCTAATGCACTAAAGCATATGTTATACTGAATAAACTGTCAAGCCCTCAAGGGAGTATATGAGGGATGTATGTGGGGGTTTTATTAGTTGGTCAAGTATACATCTTTTTCTTTGGTTGAGTTGTCAAGTTTGATTTGGCATTCATTTTAGCAAATAGAGCGGTGACTAAAATTAATGAATGGTGTAGAACTCCATTGTACTTATCTTCTTTAGTTTAAGCTAGAATCCCATTGTTATCATCTTCTTTAGTAAAAGGTGCTTGACTACATAAAAGCTTTGTTCATAATATTATTAAATGATTACATATATTTGTTTGTGCTTATACATGTGAATATTATTGCAGGAAGTTCTAAGATAAGGCCACTATTACTAGGAGTCGGGGCCCTTGCTTTGAGTCTACTCTCTGTAAATTCTGTGTTGGCTGAAGGTATCATGGTTGGTTGTTTATCTCTATTCGAGGATTTAATAGATCAAAATTATCCATGTCTAATCGTTAAGTTTGTTCATCTTAAACAAAAAGAGATTATGCATTGTTAGATCAGAGTTGACTACGTAGAATAGAGTTGTGTGCACAGTTTCTTTTCACTAACCAGTGTGTTTTGATCTTGAATTGGTTTTAAGTTGTACTGTTCTCTTTTTATGTCCACTAACAGTTTCTTTTCACTAATAATTGGTTTCTGATCATGAATTGGTTAAAACTTGTATTGTTTTCATTTTTATTCAGGGACCCCAGCAAATTATGATTTTTTTACAGACTTATCAGATGGTTATTCATATGTTTACCCTTCAGATTGGAGGGTAAGAAAACTTACCAGTTTCTTGAAATAATAGAAGATGAGATGTAGTTTTCTCTCCTGTAAGTTAGCCTCATCACTCAAAACTCAAGTTATAGTTGATCGTATGCCTAATCAATTGATTGATTACAAGACACCGTTTTATTACAATATGAATTTTATACATGCAGGAAGAGATAACAGAGTTGAGAAAGAGTGCTGATGAGTTTCTGTGCATGTTTAATAAAGTTCAAAATGAGAGTAAAGCCAGATTTAAAGAAATAGAGGAATCCGAGTTGAAACTGGCACAACTACATACTACCCTTGAAAGGTAGCTGCACAATTGTAATTCAGAGGAAAAAAAAGGTCTATGTATAAACTCTTAACAAGTCCTGGAAAACTAAATTATTTTATTGTTATTAGTTGGGATGTTTATTTTAGACTTGGAATGTATGTCCGAATTGATTGATGGAATGTTGTATGTTAAGAAATTTGGTATCAATGTAGCTTTATGTTTCTGTTGGATGTTTTTGGTTGGATATTGCATTGTTAGGTTTTTTTTTTGTGCAAATGTAATTGGTTCATGTGGCTGTAAAACAGGACCACGATGGCATGTAATTTACACCACATTAACATCACAATGGTAAATGTTAACCGATGTAAAGAATGTACAAAAGACATCATGTAAAATAATATTAAACGAAAAAGAACTAAAAACCCGATGTGAAATAGTCATTTGACATCGGTTCTAAAATGAAACTCAATGTATTTTAAGTCAAATAACATCGGTTAGAGAAATTGGCTGATGTTAAACAAAAAGATTTAATATCGGTTTCGTGAAGAACACCCATGTCTTATCCATCATTTCAAATCGGGGGCTAATTTAACCGATATCTGATCAAACATTTCACATCGGACAACTAATCTAACCGATGTCTGATCTAGCATTCCATATTGGTTTGTTCGAATTTTTTTTAATAAATGGCTTTTAAAGCTTGTAGGTTTCATGATTTAATGGATAAATACCTCATAATATACTCATATTTACCTAAAAATACTATAATATAAGCTGAAATTTATTGCAAGGACATCACATTTAATCTTAAAACCGATGTATAGCACTGTAATAAACATCACACGCGAAGGCATCGGTTCAGATTTTTTTTAACATCGGTTCTGATCCCATATTTCTAGTAGTGAAACGAGATTAAACCAAAATTGAAACTAAATTAAATAATTGACTCAAACTGAATCCAAATTTTAACATCAAAGTCAAATTTAAATACAAATTCAATTAAAATCATTCATATCCCAAACCGATTATATCCAAACCTGACATCAAATTTGTACTAAAATTTAATCTTTAGATTTGTATCTAAGTATGACTACCAATTTTTGTAAAAATATAACCAAGAAGCAAATTTATAATTCTAAACCAATAATGAGGAAATAAATAATTACAAATGTGGGAAGGGCTACGAACTATAGCACATAAGAAAGTAAAAAGGACAAGATAATGGAAAGAGGGAAATATAATTTTTCCACATAGATTAAGTTGATTGCATTTAGGTAACTAGATTTAACTTGATTTTGGACTCGAAATTGACACTTAACTTGATTTTTGAAAATAAAAATTGGCATTTGATTAGGATGTCTAGAAATTTATATGCTGACAACAAAACTCAAACATCAATTACAATCAGAAATCAAAATTAATTTTATCCATGAAAGTACTTAACTGATTTGAAGAAGACCAGAAAAAAAAAAATCAAAACACAATTTGTAAATCCAACAAGTTCAACTCTCCATCAAATAATAGAAATAATAGACCATAAAAATGATCCTGAATAAAATGTGGACCCTGAGCCTGTTTTGACCCTAGGCACTTGCTTTGGACTTCCCGGAGCCCTCTCTGGCAGCAACATCAGCGGCCTGGTTAGCAGACTGATACATGGCGGAAGCATCATCCACAACCAGATACATGGCGTCAGCATCATCCACAGCTAGATACATGGCGACAGCATCATCCACGGCCTCAGCAGATTGGTCAGCAGGAATTCCCATTTCTGGTATATCATGGTGATCAGTTCCCTCCATCTGATTTGGCATTTCAACCAATCCGCTAACCGGACTGCCTGCCATGTCATAATGTTGCGCAGTTGTGTCCTGAGACTGCACACCAGCTGATTGAGACTGTTGTAGTAACCTAAGCTGCGTGAGATTAACAAGTGATATCACATATATCTATGACAATTTTCTAAAACAAACTATAACACTCTTAAAGTTAATTCTAATTATAGATAAACAGATAAATAATCAACATACCCTATATAGCTTCTCATCCAGTTGTTGGATTTCCCCCTTGGTTTGGTGAATGTAATCCATTACTCCAGCCAGGGTTGAGGCTGAATCCTTCTGTTAAAAACGATTATAAACAAAAAGAAACAAAAATGCAGCAATAACAATTATTATCAGATAGTGGATATGGATATAAACATTATAAATTATAAACAAATTCTATGCCACAAAAGTAAGTTCATTTAAAATTATATTTAAGAATAATGTGACAATTTTCTTTTATGTTTTTTAATAGATAAAACTATTCATCGATTTTTGTAGATTTTTTTTGTAGTTTGTGCTTTGACAAAAAGACGTTCTCAAAGTTCAAGTTATTAGCATATGATGTGTACATATATATGAAATGAAAATAACTAAAAATAAATATTTCTTCTGTTGTTGTGAAACCTTTTCTGGGTAATGCATGAACCCCCTCAGAGCAGCAATTAGATCAGAAGGCTTAGATTCCTGCATGAGATAATCAACAATTAGAAATATAGTAATTAAGGGGGTGATGATGATGATTATATTAGAAAGAGTTATATTATTATTTACTATATCTTTTAATATTTTTTGCAATAAATAGTAATGCTTAGAATCATTTTTGTTGATAGTAAATATCAACTAATCATTGCATATAAAGTTTAGTCCAGTTCAAAATTATTTATTCCATGAGGCCCACGAAAAGTAATGTCAAAATCTAATAAATTAGAGATTAATATATAACAATTGATAAAATAAAAAAACGTAAAAATTTACCTTGTTATTTACCCTGTAATATGCTAGCATCCACCTTGAAATCCCAACGACCAGTCTCCTCCTGGAGTCATGGATTGGGATCCAGACCCCATTTGTGCAGGCATTAGTGGTGTGAACTGCTTATCACCTTAGAAATTAGGTTGTTTGGTATAATAATAACTCCTAATAAAATAAAATATAAAGCTTTCATATTTTAAATAATACAAAAATATTACCAGAGATTGATTTTGGTTCATGGAATCAAATTCTATTTCAGCCGCATTTGGGTGCTTGGCTGATGGGGCACCACATGATTCTCCCCCCATAGAAATTTTCTTTGACATTATCTCTGAAGCTGCAAAAATGAAATGATGGCAGTACATACAAAATATAAGGAAATGAATATGATATATCTTGTTATAAACGTTAATCAATCTAAATAAAAATAATGTTCCAAATCAATTATGCATATGTTCACTGATATCATTGATTAACTAAATTAGCTTACAGCTTTAAGAAATGCAAAGAAAAAGTATAGAGAGAGCTTGAGGGCTAAAAAAACAAGGGAGTGTTTTAATTGAATCTTGGTCAAATGTATGTATATAGGATGTAGGAAGGTTCTAGAATTAGTAATTTAGTATTTTTTTAGTAATTGGTTGTTAGGTGGACTTTTATTATAAATACCTAGTTATAAAATCCTCTAATTATTGCAATGATTGGTCCTCTACTTGTTTTCTAAGGATTTAGTGATGTGTAAGTTTCTAAGTAGAAACAGGGAATTAAAATATCCAAAAATAAATTAATTCTTACAAGTTTAATATAAAAAAATTTCTTTTCATTTAATTGGATGTTGAATGTGTAAGAAAATTTATTATATTTAACAATTAAATTATTTTTTCTAGTTTTTACATGTGAAAAATATCTAAAATTAACTTTGGAAAAATAATTAAAATAAATATGATTTTGTATATATAAGTTTGAATGACATTTTTTTCAAAAAGAAATGTTTAAATGACATTTTTGTAACAATAGAGTTAACCCCTATATTTACAAATAAAATCTTAATTTTGAGTGTCTAATTTGTAATAAAATTTGTAATAAAAGAGCTAGGATTTTGGATAATTATTAATATGAGTATCTAATTTGTATTCTTGTTTGGTCAAAAACAATTCTTATAATGTTTACAAATTATCTCCCAAAGTAGATTATAGTCATACAATTCACATATCAATCTCGCCATATAATAAATTAATTGAGTTTATCATATACTAGAATTACAACTCCTCTCCGTATTTGTTTTAACCCCTAAAAATTCAATTAGAAGTTAGCTAGTGCTCTAGTTGTATAAAGCGCTCAATGACATATTAACGATAATAAGAATATCACAATACAGTAAAATAAACTTATTAAGTCAACGAATATTACCCAACTCTTGGATAAAGGAATCAGTAATTCATTATAAGTGAAACAAAATATATATTAAGATCGGAAATCATGAGTAAAAATTTATGTACAAAGAATACAACTTTAAAGTTGCTTTCAAATCTTGATGAATCCATTTACTTCTTCTTCGAATCTCCCTCTCAAACTCCTTATCTCCCTTCTCTCAAGAATACGCCTATATATATTCAATACTCTAATATGTAATGGTCCTTTATACAATATGTAAAAATATAATATGATTAAGAGTTTTAACGTTTTTTTCCCGAGATAAATTGGATTCTGATTGTAAATTTGTAGGTTGTCTTCCAGGCCTAATTCTCGGCTGCTCAAGTTGGATTATTGATGTTGGACCACTTCTAAAACCTTGATATTTATGCTAGCTTCGCATGGGCGATAAGATTTCCTAATTGTGATCTTTAGATTTCGAGTTAGGGCCCAAACTATGTTGTATGTGCATGGAACCCACGAAATCCAAATTTGCTTATAATTCAAGTCCAAATAAGACAAATTTCATCTAAAGTTGGACTTCTTAATTTCCTTTAATAAAATAATCAACACTAATTAATAATACAGAAATAAATATATAATTTTATATATATGAGAATAAATCCTTTAAAATATATATATAAATAGACACTCTATCAATAATCCACACACTTAATATTTTGCACATCCTCGTGCAAATTAATATATAATACTACTAACTAATTCTACTTTCATATGGTGATCTCGGATGCATTTGAGATATGCAACAAACTCTTTAAACCTTAAGATAGCCCTAGTTGACGAGTAAGGTGTCGTGGGGGCCTATAGTGAATGTACCACAAATCTAAATGAGTGACAATATAAATGATCTCAAATATAAAAGTTTATGCCAAGTCAAATATAGCCCTCAGCTCATGCACCGAGTTTAGATATATCAAGCTCACACACAATATTACCATATAGTTAACAAAAGTACAAAATATGCGTGCGTGCTTAGTTTGATAAAATGCACTTTAATGAACCAAGAACAAAGATACACAAGTTTAAATATGACAAGTCATGTGACTTAATAGCTCCCAAGTTGATAACTAGAATAGATCTTAAACACTTCGTTACTTACCATCAGCCATTGTTCAAGTTTAGCAAGGGATATTTATGTCTTTCTTTATTTCTACAACATGACAACAATATGTACGTATGATATTTTTTGTGCTCGGTCTAAGGTTCGGTGTCTCCTTAGTGTAAGCGAGTTACGACCTACATAAGACTTTATCGACCATATTATACACACATAGATATTAGGTGGTTTAATTAATTATGCAATGGTCGAGATCCCTAAAGATTTATGCAGTAATGCCCATGTAGTGAGTGTTAAGTTAGCAATCCCATACCATAAAAAGGATTTAGATTACTAGGCACAAAGTCCCCTCAAACTTAATTATTCGATTATTAACGAGCTCAACCTAGTCAAGTATACCACAATTTTTGGTGAGTAATTTATTGCTACTATTCATACATTTATATATTTTTCTCTTTTTTTATAATTTTTTTCTTGACATTATACACTATAGCTCGCCCAAACTTAAGCCTTTACATACTAAGCTCAAAAAATAGAATAGTCAAAATTATAATCATTAACAAGATTCTACCCCTCAAGAAACATACATATCTAGGTCTGAATTTCAGAGCACAATAATAATGTGTTAAGAAATAATTAAGCTCTGCACAAGTGATACTAGGCATGTAACATCTTTAGAATGTGATCTTACCAAAATTTAGTCAACAACAAGGTACACATAGTATCATTATTAGTCACCAAATTGGACTATTGCTAGTTTGAGATCATGTTATGATTACAATCCAATCCAACTAACATATAGGTAACTATATGATGTAATACCATCTATATAAACTACACTACTAGAAAAATGCCCTTAGACATCGGTTATAAACCGATGCCTTTCTTTTTTCAAACTGATGTCTTTGCATGTGTAGAGAAAGGTAGGGGTCTTTAACATCAGTTTTTAGTCGATGTCAAAGATGTACATAGACATCGGTTTTCTTAGTAAACTGATGTATAATTAGCCCTTTATTTGAATAACATGTTAAAACTAGATTGTGAAAAACGGTATTTAGGAGGTTAAAAAGCACTATAAACATGTAACAGGGAAGAACTTTTAGTTGATAGACTTCAGATTCTTAACAAAACTGATGTCTTACTCTATATTTTACATCAGTTTATTTACTTAACTGACGTTAAACATAACTTATAACATCAGTTTTACTTGAGGAATCGATGTGAAATTTCTACTTTAACATCATTTGTGTAGGTTAAACCGATGTATATTGTTCTAGAAGATGTCAGTTTTCTTTTCATTTACTTTTATATTCTTGCACAAAGTGATGCGTTTTAACATTTTAGACATCATTTTCATCCCTATAATTTGATTTATTTTGTTAGTTTAGACATCATTTTTAGTTTAAGCAGGTGATGTGTTTTTAGTTGCTTCACGTTAGTTTTATGACAAGAACCGATGTTTGAGTTCTTTTTAAAAAAAAATAAGCCTTTGCATTTTGTCCATAAACCCAGACAAAAGCAAAAAAAATACTAAATCAACATCCGATAAACAACCAGAAATATACTAAATTAACTTTCATGTCTACAACCAAAATTCAACCACATTCTCCGACAACCAACATCTAACCATTCCGACATCCAACAAACAACCAACATCCATATATCTACAACAAAAATCTAATATAGCCATCCATATACATCTCATATTCCAACTAAAATATATACAACTTAATATATATGTCTAAATTTTACCAACATAAGAGGAACCAAAACAAGTAGCACTTCCTTCTACGTATTTAAACATACCAAATAAGAGACCACTAATGTTTGCAAAATCATATTGTTCCATTTTACTAGTTTGCAAAAATCAAGTCGGGCTTTAAAAACTTCATATCAACTCCTGGATATATTTTACAGCCTCCATTCGCACCTTGTCAAGCTCGTCCGTCATATAAGACAAACGGGTCTTGGTCGCCCACTAATTTTTAATAAATGTGTCAAGGAATTAGCACATGAATTATGTAGAACTGTTTATTTTAATAGTTAACACGTGAACTAGATATGCCTTGGTTCTAAATGTCATATCTCTATCTGAAATGATTTCTTTCATATAGTGCAGGACGATGTAGCCACATTCATGAGCACCAGGTTGTTTGAGCGATCCCTTTACAAAATAACAAAAATCAAAGTCAGAAGCGAAAAAAAAGGACTTCGCCAATCTGGATAAATAGACTAAATGCAATACTTACAGCAAGATTCTTTATTTTTGTACGCTTATTTTCCCTTCCAGTTCCTGTATTAAAATATTTTATTGCGCTACGTGATAGAATGACAAAATGTCAAAAAGTACCTAAAATAATCTAGAAGTATCTATATCAAAACTGAAACATGTACACGTAGAGATTACCTTGACAGTACTTTTTCCAACTTAGGAAAATGATGCGGTTGAGACAAAGGATTGCAAATATAGATGTCACTCTCCCATATTATGACTAAAATCCAATGTTGACTATTTTTTAAAACAAATATAATAAAGTTAGAATGTGCGGAAAAAATTACCTAAAAATTAATTGTAACAATGTAAAAATTTACCTCTCGTTATGTGACAAGAAGAATACATGATCAACATTCCCCTCTTTCAACTGATTGACCATGTAAGATTTAAAACCTTTGTTGGGGGAAAATGTAACTCCAGGATCGCAGAAGGTAAAAAGATCTAAATCATCATTCTTAGTGACCATGGTATGCAAGTAGCTAAAACAAAATAGGCTCAAAATAAGACTATGATTACGCCATATATGCCGCTATTGTAGATTGTCCGATCATGTCATACTATAAAAAGGAAATTATATTTTTATGCAAAACAAATATTGTTTTCTCTATTCCAAAGAGCTCTACACTGCACGGAATCGGTAAAGAGGACCCGGTAGCTTTCATGAATGTTTTCGCATGTTTGTATAACAAACTCAAGCAACTCGACACGTTCTTATGTGTCTTTGCCTTGTCAAATTCTTCTTCCAGGCATAGCAACTCACTTTTTACTTTTGACAAAGTTATTTCCTTATCCTTTTTATGAAATTAATTAATCAATCATTTATTAAATATAGAAACCCATTTTCTAAACATAATGTGAGAAATTATTAGCGTCAACATACCTTTTTAATTACAGATGGGAAGATTACAATGTACCGAGGCCATGTTGAATGTGAGCCAACAGTTTAACGGACCCTCTATATTTCACCACGTATGGGTACGAGAACCAAGCCTTCTTCTTGGATGTTCTCATCCACCAAAACATGAAAACATCAATATGGCATAGGCACTCCATGTATTGATTTGTTCATATCCGGGTGTTCCAAAACCATACCAAATGCAAACTTGTTCTCAATATTGTCCACATCCAGCTCACATTTTTTTGCACCCTACATTTATAAGGGAAGACATAAAATAAATAATTTTCGTAAACATGTATTGTGTGCACTATCACATATTAATACTACATGCTTCTTACCTTTGGGTCAGATGGATCTTTGTCAAAATAAATGCATTCATTGTCATCTTCAGCCTCCAATAATTCCTTCGCAACAGTTGGTTTTACACCTTCATCAAGGATTCCATGACATGATGCTGCTTTCTCAGATAAATTTGGAGAAAATTGAGTCTTTAGAGCTTGACTATGTGCCATAAATTCCTTCTTTAATGTCTTCATCTCATCATCCCTCCGTCGATCACGGTACATCAAATTAGCCTTTATAATTCTTATTTATTTCTCTGTAGGCAAATCGAAAAACAATGTTGGGGTGACGAACCCTTCAATGCCACAAACTCGTCCTAAATGCTCAAGAGTTTCCAGGGTTTGCTCTACACATCTACACCACCTAGTGGTTGAAATTCTCCATTTTCCTTCTTCTCCAGCAAGGCATCATATCAACACAAAATACGAAAACAAAAAAGAAAAATTATTTGCTTACCTTCTTGTAAAGTCTACTAAAGTATTTTACTTACAATTTTGGTATTTATTTCTTCCACTTCTTCGTCATATACCCCATCTTTTTTCTTACGGCCCTTCAACCAAAAAAATTGCCCTATCTTCCTTCTCCCCAGACTGCAACCTCTCTGCTTTTATCTGTTTAAAATATAGAAATATTTAAAATCCATGAAAAACAAACAAAAAATGCAACATTGATAGTTTCTTACTTCATCTTCTTGTAAATTAATATACCCTTTCCTCGACATGCAGTGTGGATATTTCCGCTTTTTCACCCGCTCGCTCTTATCCTTACGCGATGGCTGTAGCGAAAAACTATTTTCACTTACACCTAAAGAAAATTAAATAAAAACTAGTGGCATTTTTTTATATCCTATCTTCTCCGAAGTGTCTGTTTACAAATTTATAATATTTAAAAATTTATAAGTTTGTAATCTTCATAAATTTATAACTAATTAACTATGTTTGATGTGCTTAAATTTATTAATATGTCATATGCTAAATTCTGATCACAAAAATAATAATGTTTTTAGTTTTATTGTAGTTTTATAAATGACAACTAGTACTTCAAAGTCTTTTATCTAAATCGTACACTATTTAAGTTATATACTAAACACAATATTTTTTGAAGTCCTATTAAAAAAGATATCTTTAGAGGTTTCCTAAGCTTTTTCTTTTGTCCAACAAACGGCATAACATAGTCGGAAGTCAACATAGTTTTGAATTGCCTCCACTTCACTCCTGCCGACTTTAGCACCAAAGCCTCACATTCGGGAGGAATTTTGAATGTACTATGGAAACACTTAAAAACAGATATAACAACAATTATACATTGTCCTAAGAACATGTAAAATTTTACCTCAACATCAGACCATAAGTTGGCTTTTAATTTCCGATCCACCTTAGGCGAGCTTGCAATATCAATTGGAATCATAGTTCTAGCTAGCATCTCAATGTAGGACTGAAAGTTGTGTCTAGTATCTCCTTCAAGCTCTCCATACATATTTCATCTGACATTAATTTTCATTTCCTGAGCTTTCTTGATCACTACTTTGTACATTATTAAAATACCTCGCACAGATCCATATCTCTACTTTGAAGTTTTAATACTGGTTGCTGGTTGAGTTTTTGTTTCATTTGGTATTTCTTTTGGTCCTTCAGACTGACCACTGGCATCTTCTGCTATCTAGATTCCCTACTTCTATTTGGCTTTTTCTGCTCCTTAGCTATTGGTACAGAGTCAGCTGCTTCATTTGGTGTTTATTTTGGTCCTTCAGACTGATCGCATTGTTCTGCTACTTTGATTTGTAGAGGAAACTCATTGGCTTCATCGGCTGTTTTAGATTCACTACTATTTATGGACTTTTTCTGCTTCTTAGCTTCCATTTCAATCCTTTAATATAAAGTGCAACAAAATATTAGTACAAATATATGCAACTGATAGAAGATGCAGATAGAACATGAATAATTAAATGTAACAATATACATCCAAAAGCAACTGATATATATATATATGTGCATTAAGTGAAATGTTTAAAGTAGAAGTGCATTCATATATACAAAATGGTAACATTAAATGAAATGTTCAAATGTAATGCTTGTAAGACACATAATTAAACAAGCACACAACACAACTAAATTTAAACACAGATGAGCAGCCCAATAAACACAATCACATACATTCCATGGAGAAGTAGAAGCATTCGTATATAACACATGTTTACACATATACATTAAACGATTAAAACTTTAATAGATGATTTTGCACATATATATTAAATGTTTCATTTAATATATACATATGTTTATACGATTAAACATTTGCTACAATTATACTTGAAAAACAAAAAAAATCCTAAATTAAACAAGAACACAGAGGAATAAACAGAAAGGCGGAAGCCAACCCAACTGATATATACATATGCATATATTAAAGTAACAATTTTAGTGAAATCTTACCTAATCGAGCAAACCCAACTTCAAGATTAACAAAGCTCCAAAGACCGACCTGTAAACAAACTCGATTAAAATCGAAACATAAAATTTGAAAATAAATTCAAAAGAAACCTACTTTTCTCACACTAATCGAGGAGTCCAGACTTCTTTCAAGGCTCTTCAGCACCAATCGAGCTCGATTTATAAATTAATCGAGTTAAATTTATATAAATAGGGTTGTACAAAATAGGGATTCTAGGTAAGAGAGAGTGAGTGAGAAGATAGAAAGTGAGATATGAGAGATAAGAGAGAAGAGAGAAGAGAGACAAGGCAGTGACAGAGAAGAGAGAAGAGAGAATGAGAGAGAGAGAGAGGAGTGAATAAGAGAGAAAGGGGGGAAGGGTTTTGGTTAATGGGGGAAACTGAGAATAAAATTTTTGGTAGAGGGGGGGATTTTCTGGTGTATTAACGAGGGAAAGAAAGAAGGGGGACTTTTTTATTTTTTTAAAAAATGATTATAGACATCGGTTGCTTAAGATACTGATGTCTTACAACATTTTTAACATCGGTTTTGAAGCGACCGATGTTAAAACTGCTTTTAACATCGGTGACATTTTTAACTGATGTTAAAGGGGTGATGTCGTAGGCACTAATTCTATTAGTTCTATTTTACAAAGCTAGATTTTTTTTACATTTAAAGTCTTCAATATGTTTTGATTTTTATATATCATAGTATAACACAACTTAAACACATCCCCACACTTAAATGGGTGAATATCCTCAATGACACTAACTAATAATTCCACAATATAAAAAAATGAAACATATACTCACCTATATATAAGAATGAAATGTCGTGATTCTTGACTTATTAACTGTTGATGTAGTTATGTTGCATGAGCATGTTAATCGATTGCACAAGCATGCTACTCTAGTGTGTGATCATGCCAATGGCTTGTGTGCATGGTCGTGCTAGATGTCCAAAATATTAACATTTCGTTATTTCATATGGTGAATGAGCATGTCTAAATCAAAGATCATGCTTAAGTGCATGCATGATCATGCTTAGTCACATTCGCGTGATCATGTGAATAATAAAGAGCAACCAAGATCGCTATTGTCTATGCATGAACATGCCAAGGTGTGACGCCCTCAATCTCGGGGTTACGAAATGAGGACCCACACACCTTAATACTAAGAATAATTAAGCATAAACCCCGATAAACTAATAACAGGATCAAACATGATTAAGTTTGAGACAAAATTACAACTACCAACCAGATAATATATATTACAACCCAAAATAATATTTAATTTACCCAATTGATTCTGAATTGGAACCGACAGATAACCCATCGAATCTTTATAAACTTTCCGACTAAGTGCTTGCTCACACACAACCTGTACTGCCTGCTCTGGCATTTGGAAGCCTACAACATGGTAGGGTCCACCAGGTACACTCTTACGAGAAGTGCGCCTAAGTCTGGCCATCCTCTTGCTTAACGGCCATGGTTAGAACAAAACATAATATATGTGTATAAAACTCAACAACTAACTAAATGACATTTCTATGATGCAATAATTAATATTTATTCACAATTAATTTTAAGGCATTCTAATGAAAATCTCTAGGTGGCAGATTTCTATCTTTGGGCTAGGGAAGGTTTATGAAGAGATAATTGGGCTTTCAGGAATCAAGGTTCAAGATAAGGAGAAAACCGACATTCATCACAAATTATTAGGATCTCAAGGATCTTTCAAATGGAGAGCGAGAAATTATTGAACTCTGGGAATCAATTATATAATTGATAAAAATATCAAAATAAGAATCAGGGTTCTCAAAGCTGTATGCTAAACAATAACACAATCAACTCATTTCGAATCATTATAAACCATTTCATTTTCACAGAATCAATTTCTTAAAGCAATGTATTCAATATCTTTTATAAATTGATAGGGAACCCTTGATTGGACTACTTTAACTTTCAAAAATAATAATACGGGTGATCAGCCCGTACCGACCTCCATCTAGTCGTTAAGGTACCTATGGCATAATTTTAGCCTTAAATTGGACTAGTCTGGCTAGTCTCTTATATGACTGGACTAGTCCCACTAGTCTTTTACGTCTCAATACAATCCATCAGGAATTCATTTGGAAAACCTTGTGTTGGAAAATAAAGGTTTTACTAAATTAATTTTATCATTACCAAGAATATGAAATCATTCGGACTCTTTCAAGTCAAAAATCATTCTTAAGTTCAATTTCAGGGATTCAAAGAAATAAAATGAATCAAGACAATCAAATACAAATTATATGGTCAAGATCAAATGACAATAAGGATCATAAGTTAGGGAATCAGATCAGTCTTAGAAATTATTACAAAATAAGGTATACAAAGGAAAGATATAAGTTGTTCAAAACAATACGCAAGGGTGTTCACAAAGGTTCTTACAAGGTTAACAAGAATTCAAAGTATCCAAAGGAATCAATGGGTAATAGGGGTATAAATCAATAGGTTTCGAGTAATGGTTTAAACAATAATCAAATCAATTCGTTACAAGAACATTATCAGGGTGTTTTGAGGAACCAATAACAGGTATGGTACAAAAATCAATATCAGGGTTCACGAATCAATATCAGGTTATCACAAGTGTTATAAAAGATGAATACTCTATCATGGCATCATCAATATCTTTTCCATGCATAACTTATACAAGTAGGCAGAGTTACTTGCCTCGATTCGCTTTCCTATTTTACAAAGGTTGAACTACTGCCACACAGTACACCCTTCCCTTTCCTAGCCTGAATGTCCTCACGCTCCGAATCTACAATCCAAAATCAAAAACCCTAACTAGATTCCCATTCGATGTTCCCGGAACGATTAACAATTTCCCTTTATCACAATACTCTAAGCACTACAAGAAAAACGGCAAAATATGACCGAAAAATTTCAGTCATATTTAACTAAATATGACTGCCCGTGGTTATTTTTGATTTAATATGAACGAATTATGTGGGCCTTTTTAGGCTTGTCAGATTCAGCAAAATCGGTCATCTTTAGTTAAATATGACCGACTAAATTTGACCGTTCATTTTTGACCGAATAAATTTGACCGACTAAAATTGACTGAAAATGGTAATTAAAAATTTTTGACTTTTGATTTTAAATTTTTGATAAAATTTGAATTTCCCGCCTCTTATAAATAAATATGACAGACAGCGGTCAAATTTATAAATTTGACCGACACATTTTCAGTCATTTTGATAAATTTGACTATTTTAGTATATAGTCAAATTTATAAATATGACGACATTTGAGTTGGTGAAATTAATAAAAATGACTGATTTTGAATTGACTGTTATTAGCAAAAAAATTACAGACCATCTAGAGCAGACCAATACATCCACAATATGAATTGACTTTTAATTTTAAAAAGGAAGCTGTTAGACAGTTGTTGTATCCCAAAGGATTAGCTATTAGATGACACTATATTTTCAGTCTATAGAAAAATAACTCTACTGGTTAGCATCTTCATCTTCGTCTTCATCTTTATTGCTTTGAAATCAGTCGTTCAATTCACATTGTTGATTCTAGTACCTTGCACTAAAACATATAATCTCCATTAAGTGAAATTTACTTTATAACAAACAACATAAATGTTTAACAAATTAGAAACAAAATCAATTGTAAATTGCAGCATTTGCACAACAGGAGTAACTACAAAACCATGTATACTCTTGGCTGACAGTAAAAAAAATTGCTCAAAATAACAAACCTTAAAAAGAACAAAAAACAAATTCATACTCAACCAATATCTAACTTTAAGAATTCAACTATTTATCAGAACTTAGGCTGATCAAGAATTGTTTAATGTAGCAATAAAAACAATGATAAATTGACTCAAGTGCAAGTACGTGTGCAAGAGGAAAAACACTTTATCACGTCAATACTAAAAATATTTTACTTTATCATATCAGCATATATATATACACACACACATATATATAGTAGAACTTGATAAAAATAGAAAAGAATCACAAAACATGATTAATAAAGAAGAATCAAACAAGTGTTAACCAATTCAAACATTGTTTGTAATAATGATGTAAAGTTTGTGGGATCATTTTACACTACAAGAAAAAAAGGGTAAATTTGACAGAATAAATATGACTGCGGCTAAATTTTATCGACGGTGGTCATATTTATGGTCCACTTACATATATAATTGGTCAGACTTAAATTTCAATGTCGGCGATCAAATTTAATGTCAACCCAGCATTCTAAACCTGGTCAAGGATTAAATATGACCGATGAAAGTCAATTTTATTATCGGTCACATTTAATTAGTCATATTTAGTTTTTAACATTGCCAAAAAATTGGAGGGAAATTTCCCGCCATGCTAACCAAAATTGAGCGGCACAAATATGACTGAGGCCGGTCATATTTAGGCTTGGTCATAAAAAAATGGCGCCAAAATTCCCGCCAAAACTAAGAGATATTATCAGGAACCAAATTGACTGAAGTCGGTCATATTAAGTTTGACTGTCACCGGTCAATTTTGTTGTTTACTATTTTTTAGATATATTTTAATAATGTACTAAATTTGACTGCCTTCCGTTGCTTCGGTCGAATATACAAATATGACTGCACACGGTCAGATTTATAATTATGACCGCCCTCGGTCAAATTAAACCATTTCAGATCTGATACTTTCTGCTTATTTTTTAAAATTTCCTTTCTTTACTAAACTTTCTCCTCTCATTTTGCCTTCTTCTTCCACCATAACTCCACCCTTTGTCCACCATAACTCCACCCTTTGTCCTCATTTTTCATGAGATCTAATCAATCATCAAGTAAGTTTCATTCCTTAACTTTTGCATTTAATTAATTTTACTTTCTTAATATAGTATGGAACTATTATTTGGTTATACACATGTATATGTATTTTTGGAAATTCTTAATTTGTTGATGAAATTAGTGTTATTATTAGTTGTGAACCATGATTATAATTAATTGAACTTTTATGGTGAATATTAATGTAAATTATCATGGTTGTCAGTTTATCAATTTGTTTAATTTAAATTGATTATTTATGATCTATTCACATTTATTGTAATTTGAATTCAACTCACATCACGTATGTATAATTTGTAGATGACATACGCTCGTAGTTGGGTTGGTCGTAATCGGTACGATGATTTGAAGTATTTAACGGAAGAATACAAAGAGGGCGTGGATGAATACCATTTATTCTTTAATAGAATATCATGTAGACTTACATAGACATAACTAAATTTACTATGACATCTCCTTCAACTAATTAAACTTATAATTTTTATTTAGTGACTTCATTGTAAAACAGGACAACATCCATAGCTATTCATAACCACATCATGCGACCTACTAGTTAATGCTCTACATCGTCTAAATTCCCATCCACATACTTATTAAGGTTCTAAAATAGTTAAAATTACAAGCATATAACAACAATATTAGCAGAACAGAATAGAAAGCTAAAGCGGAAACTACTTATCTCTTTGAATATTAAGACGTTAAGAATTTAATGATGTTGAAGATAAATAGTTTTAATTGAGCTGTTTTCTACTGGATTTTAAAGAAGTTACTTCTACACTTTCTAGAAATAATGGACCTTTTATTTATTGGAAGTATGACAATTTTCGTATTTCCAGGTTCATTTACCCTAGGTATAATCCAGAGAGAAGAAAATAATATGTTATGTTCTCTTATAATGTGTCCCATGTGTTACTTCATATATTTAGGACTAATGCCTAAATATAAATTGTGCAAGTTTGTAGTTTAAATCAAGAAATGCTTGATATGTACAAAGTAAAATGTTTAAAGATGGGGTTTGACCTGGGTTCCTAGAACTTCTCATATTTTGGTTATCTTAGTTTGTTTACCGCATGTGAATCTAAATTGCAATTTCTATAGATAGTTGATACAGATTATATGTTGTATTGTAGGGTACTAGAATTGAAAAGGCTTCTTTATGTGACAGCCACTTCCATGACAACGATGAAGATGATGAAGATCAGGATGCTGAGAATTACTCCCTCCATTAGCGTGACACTCCCTGCTCTAACTAGTACTAGTAGGTTGACTTTGCCATCGAATGAACTTCTAATATCTACTATTATCATCTCTTAGATAATTATTTTGGGATATAACAACTAATTTCTCCTTGGTAGCTAACTTTTTGGGACATAAACTTATGTGTTATGTCTCCTTTTGGGTTAACTTTTTGGGATTGAATAATCAATTTCCCAGCCTAGCTTAACTTGTTGAGCTATTAGATGTCAAACTTTTTACAATATATTGGCATGTATAACCTTTTGGATGTTTTAAGGAAGTTATTTGGATGGCACAATTTAAACTTATCTTTATATTATTTGAGTTTTTGTTTATTTTCGGAGATTGTGGATCGTATATACAGGTTATGGATATACTGGTTCACAGGGCCGGTTTTTTTAAAATAATTGAATGTTAAATTTGGCCGTTTTTCGTCACATTTAGCATACCAATATTTCATGTAATAATTATATTTGACTAATATTAGTCATATTTGTTTTTTAAATTTGATCGAAATCAGTCATTTTTATTAATTCGGCTAACACAAACGGAGTCATATTTACAATTTAGACCAAAAAATAACCTAGTCAAATTTATAAAATTGACTGGTGATAAGTCGGACAAATTTATAAATTTGACCGTTGGTCGTGGTATTTTGTGACTAGAGGCGGGAAATTCAATTTTTACAAAAATTTTGAAGTCAAAGGTCAAAATATAAAAATGACGGATTGAATTCAATTTTAGGCGGTCAAATTTAGTTGGTCATATTTGAGCGGTCATATTTAGTCGGTCGGATTTAATTAAATTTGACTGATTTCACTAAATTTGACAGTCTAAAAAAGACCGACACATTTCGGTCATATTTAACTAAATACGACCGCTAGAGGTCAAATTTGATTAAATATGACTGGAAAATTTTGATCATATTTAGCCATTTTTCTTGTAGTGTGAGCAACTTACTATTTTCATTTTAGTGATATAAACAGATGGTTTCTTTACAGGTAAGAAACTTTTAATAATAGGTAAGAAATAAGAATAATTATTGCAATATTGATGGGAAAAATAATGGCCAACCTCATGCACATGAATTAATTTAAAGGACTTCATAAAGTTTTGTAAAACATCTTAGGAAAAGGTCTCAGCAGTAAAGTTTAAATCCACAAGACAAACCTGTGAAACAATATGCATATTTGCCCATTGTGGACCAATTTTCCTCTAAGGCACTTCAAGTTATTGACAGAGACATTTTAAACTGAGTAAATCTGCACCAAAGAAGAATTATTATTATGCTCAAAACATATTCCGACGAATGACGTATCTCACGAATAGAATCTTCTGGCAAATTTGGAAAATGCTTCAATTTACGGTGTAATACATAATAATGCCCTTGTAAAAAAGGAGGACACTCTAATATTATCGGATCGTAATACAGGGCCCACTAAGGAGTTGTTTAATCCCATATACATTCTTGTAAAATGACACTATAATGCATTCATATTTCTAAAAAAGTCTCGGGATATAAAATTTGCTAAAAGAACGGCACTAATATGGCTAAACAGCGATGAGGAAAACATAAAAGAATCTAATATAGGAAAAAGAACGACTCTCTTGTGTTGTCAAGAAAAACCTAGCAGTAAATTAAAAAATCTACAAGTCAATCATCCAAAAAAAATAATAAGTGTAAATATGTTTTATCTTGCCAAAACAATTGAGTGCATTCCCAGCCTTTCTCCCAGTCCTGGAGCATGATGAGCTTGTCATCAGACGCTGACAAAACATATGGAAGGTTTGGATGCAGATTCAATTACCTGATGTAGTCTGTGTTTTTTTCAAATTCTTTAATCTTATCATATTTGTTATAGTTGTATACGTGAATCATTTTGTTATCGGCTCCAACTACAAACCAATCTTTTCTAGGTATACAATTTGCACATCTAACTGCAAACAATCATATAAAATCACAGTTAGTCTTGTAATCCATCATAAACTAGTAAAAAAACTCAGGATAATAAATTTAAATCATCAAGATACAAGGAGTGATGTAAATGTACCTAGCATTTCAGTAGTTTAAGGGACTTCTCTATTTTATATAATATTAAAGATAAATTAAGCAGGCATTTCAAATACATGCTTGTATTTTAAAATATGAAACAGAGACATAACTAATCAAAACATAAAAACATCAACTTACTTGGTACTTGTAGATCCAAATTAACACAGTTCGCGAGTATAAACTCAGTGGTTCCCTGCACAAAGAATATCAGATTGTGGAAGCAGGAGTGGATGTCCTATAATTTAAATATTTGTTCTCTGACGGAACAAATTGAGTTATTTCCACCCCTATTCATCTCATCTTCTAAACACAAAACCTAGTTTTAAATGTGAGATAAACTCCAGATTTATAACATTTTCAAACAACTCGAGTTTGACTTTAATCAGGTACATAGGCTCAAATCAATTGGATAAGAAAAACTTGGACTCGAGTTATAGACTAGATTCAGTTAGATTTATTTACTACCCGGATAAGAATTATTGCACTATCGTTAAAAATATAAAAGAAATATTAGCAGGAGTTAGCTGTTCTCCTTTAAACAAGTTAACAACTTTATAATCATAATCAATCTCTGTTTGAAGCACGGCTAAATTCAATACCTGCCAACCCTATTTTCTGTCCACAATACCACAATCAAAAATTAAAATCCGACACATGATAAATTTTTTAATTCAATAAAGCCAAACAGAACAACACTAAAAATGGTATCAACTCCAAATTCTGCGTTCGTCGTGAACTGAACCAATTTAAGCCGCACTGAACATCACCTCATTATAATCCTACAATCATAACCAACATAACAATCAGCTATATTTCCGCAAATTGGTTCAGTTCCGCAAATTTTAAACATAACTATAAAATAATTAGTCAAAACACGTCGACAAAACTCACGAGTATGAAACAATCCACCCATTTCTTAAACTCCAACACAAATTTCTAGATAAAACAAAATCAAACTTAAAAATATGATCAATACTTCTTGACACAACACACGAGTAGGAATAATAATAAAGGCAGGTAGAGCGAGCTTCTTTTATTTCGTAGAAAATAAACCAAATAAGCATAAAAATTAAGAACATAAACATCAAAACAAAACCCTGAAATTGAAATTACCTTAAATCAAAGCCTTGAAATGCAAATCCCTAATTAGATGAATACCTGAAATTAAAAAAATTATAAGAGGTTTAAGGTAACATAAACATAAACAAATCAATTGAGCCTCAATTTCCTAACTTGACATGTATATCAATTGAGCCATAATTAGAAATCCAAAATCCTTATTACGTACTAGAGATCCCAAGTTGTGTCAAGAGAAAGTGACGGTGGTTCTAAGAGAGATTAACGGGAGAGATTAGCCAGAAAGAGAGGGTAGAGAGCGAACGAGAGTGGAAGTGCTGAAAGTGAGAGACGATTGAGTTACGGTATTTTGAGTCAGAGAGAGTCGATTGAGTGTGGTTGTAAGAAAATTTGGGCGGCATTAGCCCAAAAGTTTTCCTGCCCTAGTCCAAAAGTTTTCCCCGGGTCTGAGTCCAGTATACTTAAACTTCAATAAAATAATACTTAATAAATTAATAACCTCGATTAAGTAATATTTTTTTATAATCCCGACCCAGATCGTTAATATAAATTAATAATTCTCTTATTTCATAAGTTAATAATTTTTATTAAAATATATAAGTCGCATAAAATATATAAATTAATAATTTTGTCTTATATTAAAGTTATATATTTTTTTAAACTATATTTTAAAAATAAGACTATAATGTAAACTTACTTTCTTATGAAAATTTATTTGTCCATGTACTTGTATCCTTTTTAGGGAGCTTGGCGTACTCTAGACCTACAGAAAATAAGCAATATTGTTGTTTTAAGGACATCATTTAGAGTGGTTACAATAATCTTATAATCTTCCTTTTTTATCTTCTTTCCATTTTTTTATAACAGTATTAATTGTTTGTTCATATTCAACAATTATGTCACTTCTTTATTTTCGCCACAATAATAAATAACATTTTCGGTATTCATTGCATCATGATAATTAATAACATTTTTGGCATATATATTTGTAATATGTTTAAAAGAAATTAAAAATGATGTATATCGATAAATTAATAAAATTATTAATTGATTTATTGATTAATAATTTTCATTAAATAATAATTTTTTATGATCCCGGGTGTATTAATTTATCGAAGTTTACCTGTAGATAGAAAATATTTAAACTCTATTATATTAATAAATCTTGAAGTAATTATTTTAGAAAAAATTGGTACTTAAGTCAAGTGCTAAAGGCTAAAATGACTACATCTATTGTTATAATATGAGATCAAAAAGTATATTTTTGTGCTAAAATATGCCTTTTAAGTCGAATACTGGTTCTATTTTACACTAATATCTTTCCAAATTTAGTGAAGTTTTGTAGCTCTATTCCAAATTTCATTTAAAATAAAAAATATATATATTTCATTCGTAATTATATAATAATAGGGTGAGGATAGCTATAGCTATTTTAGTGCTAAATATAGTATCAACTATCCATTTATGCATTTTTAAGACAAAGTATATGCATTGAAGTATATATTTTTTATTTTGTTCCAATATTATACACAAACTATAGCTATGCATTCGACTTAATCTTATATATACTTTGTTTATTACTTACTTTTATAAATTCATATCTGTATATTTATAATGTGCTGAAAGTGAGAATCTATCGACTAAGGGTGTGATGTGAGCTTTAACATCACTATAAATTATATCGATATCGATATACCCTTTTAACATTGGTCGTGTGAACAACGGATGTCCAAGTACCGGTATCTATAATAAGAATTCTAGTAGTGCCTCCATCTAAACCGTTTTTGAATTTACTTAATAATTACCGTTATTTTTATATATGTGACAAAAAAATGCCATAATAGTCAAATTTATAATTTTATATAAAAAAATAATACATTATAATAGTTAAGATATAGTGTCTATAAATGGATTTTTTTCATGAACCCTTCAAAACTAACAAAATTAACATTCGTACAATTGGATCATTAAAATTAAAATTTGAAATTCACAAAACTAGTAACCCTTTAAATTGACAGCCTAACCTCTAAATCCAATCTTAAATCATGTATCTCATACAAACACTTTGTTGTGTATATGTTCTGTACTTGATGATTTCATGAACAAAACACCTTGGTAGATTTTACTTAGTGAAATTATGTAGCACTCGACGGATAAGGTTTATAGTCCCGACGGATGACTCAATATAGTCCCGACGGATGACTCAATATAGTCCCGATGGATGATGACTTATTATCCATCGAGTGAGTAGCTTATGTAACAAAAAGTCTGTAGCACATTTCTGCATACACATTGTTTAGAATATGTAGTAGTACTTAAGTCATGTTGACTTTAGTTAGATATGCAAAATAGGTTGATTAATTGTACATAAATGATGTCCTATAATTCTGCATAAGTGAAATGAAGTCAAGTGCATGATTGCTACCCAACAGATAAGCAACAATGAATTCGACGGATGATCAACAACCCGACGGATGATCGATAACTCGACAGATGATCATAAACCCGACGGATAAAGAATTCAAATATCTGTTGACAGTGACAACACAGTCACATGCGTCGAGTGGATGCAAATGGAATATGGTAGCCTATTCAACTGGGTTTTCGAGAACAAAGAAGCATTGCCATTTCTATTCTATTATGAAAATATTCAAAGATGCTGAAATAGAGTAATGAAGTAGCATTGTAATAGAGTAGATAGTTTTTGTTTTATTATCATGTCTCATTACTTTGTAATCTTGGTGATATATAAACCCAGAAGTAGCAACTAAGGAATTATATGAGATACAAGCAGAGAAACATTTGTAAGCAGAATTCTTAGCATTCTTAGTTGTTCAATATTTGTAAGCAGTTGTGAGCATTTTGCACACAGGGTTCTCTCGATATATATTATATATCTCTGGTGGAATCATTCAAATTCACCAGAAAGTTTTTAAAGACTCTTGTTTATAATTACTTGTGTTTTGATTCATTTAAATAACTATTCCGCATTGTGCTAATCAATTCACACTTATATATATATTCGAGTTAGAACATTTTTATTTCAAGAAAAAGTTTCAAGAATTCCATTCAACCCCCCTTCTGTAATTCTTGTCATATTGTTCAGGGACTAACACACTTGAACAATATAATGTATTGTTGATATAATTTTTACACGCGTATTACTATATGTTCATTAGTTTTTAATGTAAATATTATGTTCTCGTACTAAATTATGTTCTCGTACTAAACATTTATTTATATCATTTAAAATAAATCTTACCAGTGACTAAAATAATTCTTAATATGTTGTTTTTGTTATTAGAGTACTCCAATATTTTTTAATAATTAATAAATAATTTACTATTTATTAAAATAAATAAACAAAAATGATTTATTTAAAATTCACCACTGGCAGTCAAATTTATAAATATGACCGTCATCGGTCAAATTTGTTTTTTGATATTTTCGTTTAACCGTGGGAATTTTGGCGCCAAATGGTAAATATGACCGCGTTCAAATATGACCAACGACGGTCAAATTTACACCCCTCGGCTCGAATTTTGTTTCCTAGGCGAGAATTTTCCCTCTCTTAATTTTGGGACATAAAAAATAAATATGACCGATTAAATTTGACCGAAATTAAATTCAATTACATTTAGTCAAAATTAACTATTGACCAGTTGCAAAATAATGGTTAACTTCAAATGTGAATACTGCCGGTCAAAATTAAGTTTGACTAGCTATACACGAAGGTTGACCGTAAATATGACCGTTGACAGTCAAATTTAGTCGGTGAAATTTACCCTTATTTTCTTGTAGTGAAAAGTACAGATACTCAATCATATACACTAACCACGTTTATACCACATACTCATATACTTTAAATCAATTAGTCAACGAATCAAATATTGCAACGCAATTATGACACATAGCATATAATCCTTACATCCAAACTCTATACTCGAGTAATAATAATGATCACACAACCCGATATCAAAACGAATCAATCTTTTCTTTTATTTCACATAATTCGAACCAAAACCAATAATTAAACCAAATAATTTCTTAGGAATCTCACATGCATTCACTTAGTCAAATCTCAGGATCAAATCAATCACTTTTGTACCTATAAACCATTCGGTTATAACACAATACGGGCGAGAAATCAAACGATTCTTTTAAATCGCAACCTTGCTAAATACAACACCATATTTTACATTTAACCATTAATTTATCCCAATCTAGCTTATGTTCAATATTATAACTCATGGAAACATAGAAGCATCACTTTGAGCACATAATTCATCTTAATTTCTTATAACTCGAATTATACTATTCGAATTTCCCAAAAATATCACATGCAAACATCAAATAGATCTTTAATCCACCAATTATCTATCTATATCACGATTTCTAGTAACAACTACTTACAATCATCAAAATACAACATCATGTACCAATTAATGTTTCCAAACCATAACTCATTCTACTTTGCCAACAATTCTTATACTCAATCATTTATAAGTCCAAAAATCAACTTATATTCTTAAAAACCAAGAACCATTCGGTTTCAAGCAAAGCACAACATGAAATTACGAATAATCTTTTTTATTCATAAGAGAGTTCAGCTATTACATCACAACTCACCACCGGTTCACCGGAGTTCATCATCAGTGGCGGTGGTGCCCCCATTCGGGGGTTTCCAACCTTAAAACCTCCGATTTCTATTAAAAAAATGCAGTACAACTACATGCAATACAATTTCATCACAATAATAACAAAAACTCTAGTTGATCAAGTTAAACTCGAGCCTCGGCTCAATACCGAACTCAAACAGACACAAACACTTTACATGCAAGCATAAACACACACATGCACATGGATTAAAGCTCATATATGGAACAAGGATGAATTTTTATGGTAGAATCCATAAAAATTGAGTGAAAAAGAGAGGTGTACCGAGAGGTAGAGAGAGAGAGGAAGAGAGAGAGAGAGATAGTGATGAGATGAGAGAAAGTGAGAGAAAAGAGAGAGAAAAGAGATAGATCCAGGTGAAGAAATGAAAAAGAAAAGGGGAGTGGGTTTTTATAATAAAAGGGCAGAGGTACATTAGTAATTTACAAGGTTTTCTTACGTCCATTCTCTTTTCTCTTTTATTCTAAACTCCAAAATGAATTTAAATAATGAATAACTCTGTCAGAAAATATGGGAAGGCAAAGAATAATAAATTTAGAATAAAGATCTCAAAATTAGCTTTTCAGCCATATTTTCAAAATAACTTTTGCGCAAACGGTTGATTTAGTACCAATTTTACAAGATTGCGTTCAAGATAGAATTATAACTCGATAAAATCATTTTAAAATACACCGATCACGAAATTAATCCATCTATAATTTTTATAAAGTCTCTAGGACTATTTTGAAGATAACAAACAAATTTCACACCTTGAACATACTCAGCTAATTTTATAAAAATATTTAAAGGTTCAATAAACCTTATTTTAAATCAAATAAATCCCTTAAAATTATTTAAGAATCAATAGAGCATATAATCAAGCATATTTTCAAGCAATAGCATGTATTCACATATCACGACTCAAATTTGATCATAAAATTGAACTTTTTAATATTATTCTCCTTTTCGCGTAACGGGTCTTGTCCCGTTTGATGGCCCGACGCTGAGTGTTTCTATTATGCTTCACAATCATTCTCTTTATATCAACTGATACATCTCTGGAATATAACACTTAAACATTTCCATTTCACATTACAACACACAGTTCACATTTAAATACTTTTAATCTCTTTTAAAAAGGGTCCCGTTCAACCTGACGGCCCGACAACACAGCTTATCCCCTAAGCTGACTCATCAAACTGGAACTCGTCATTTTACGTTCCCAGTTACTAATATACAATAAAGACAATTAACCAAAAAAATTATTTAACCCTTTATTTAATCACATAATTTATAATTATACCACAAAATTATACTGTATTCTCTTAATTACGTCACGAATTTCCCAATCGCTACACAGGGTTTGCATGAACATTTTAAATCATCAGACAATGACTTTTGCTACCTTCTTGCATGAATATGATGTAATAAACATGAGCATCCCAATACCACAGTAGTCATGTACTTAGACAGGTGAGGTTTTCATGAAAGCAGGATCATGTTTGAAACCTGTGTGATCATGCTAGGTTTCTATTCTTCTACAAAATCATTGTAAACACTTGAATAACTTCAAGAAACACATCAAGGTAACATCTGAGAGTAAAAAAACAAAATTAACTAATACTTTAATCCTCGATGCCTCCCAAGCAGAGCTTCTTTAATGTCATTAGCTTGACCAACTAAATATGACTGCAACTAAATTTGACTAACTAAATATGATTGCAGCTAAATTTGACCAGCAGAAGTCATATTTACGGTCAACTTTTATTTATACACTACAAGAAAAACAGTTTCAGACAACACTAATTAGACAACAGTTGACAAAAGAACCGTTGTCCCAAAATGACAGACAACGGTTTTATTTTGCCCTCCTATAACCATTGTCTAATCCAAGGTTCATACAACGGTTTTGTGAACCATTGTAAAAAAATCACAAAAAAGTGGAGTTTGCACAACAGTTTTTTAAAACTATTGTCTTGATATGCTTCACACAACGGGATGAGTAACCATTTTAAAATATTTGAAAACGGTTTTTCAAATTTGTTGTTAATCCAACTCTATAACAATGGTTTACAAAACCGTTGTCTTGTAAATGTAAAAAGACAACAATTTATGAATTTGTTGTCTATGCGATCCCGAGACAACGGTTAATTTTAGAAGTCTTTCTGCTGGATATTTACCTTTCAGATAAGTGTTTATGAAAAATATGGTCTTATTATATGTCAAATAACGGTTCTTAAATAAGGTTCAGATGACGGTTCTAACAAGACAGTAACCATTGTCTATTTATAGGAAAATGTGGCACCATCTAATTGGTGGAAAATATTTCACCCGGATCGCTTAGTTTGCAAAATCTCACCCATTGATTGGCTTCACCTAGATCACTTAGTTGGCACAATAAGAGACCTTGTGTGATATCAAATTCTTAAATTTTAAAAATTATTTTTTAGAAATATTTTTTAAATGATCCACCAATACGGATGTTAATGTGTATAGATTTTAGTCATATGAAAAAATTATAAAAAAAATTCAAACTTATGTTTAATAAATTTATAAGGAAATTTTGGCAAAAGTACTATTACCCTCACCAAGATTCTTTCCCGAATAAAAAAATTATCTTTAGTCGATCCAACCATACAGATGTAAATGTATATAGATTTTAGTCATATGAAAAAATTACATAAAAAATTAAACTTATCTTACTTGACTTTATAATGAAACTTCGGTAAAAGTACTATTACCCTCAACGAGATTCTTTCCCGAATAACAAAATTATTTTTTAAAATTATTTTTTAGGTGATCCAACCGTATGGATGTTAAAGAATATAGATTTTAGTCATATGAAAAAATTATAAAAAAATTAAATTTATATTGCTTGACTTTATAAGGAAAATTAGGTAAAAGTACTATTACCCTCATCGAGATTCTTTCTAGAATAACAAAATTATTTTTTTATATTATTTTTTAGACGATCAAACCACACGGATGTTAAAGTATAAAGATTTTAGTCATATAAAAAAATTATTAAAAAAAATCAAATTTATCTTGAATAATTTTATATGGAAAATTCGGTAAAATGACTAATATTAACATGAGACTCTTTTACGATTGTCTGAAAATTAATCAAACAACGAGTTTTACGACATAATCCGTCATCTGATTACAGACGACAGTTTATTCTCACTTAACCATTGTTGAACAGAAACTCATACAACGTCTTATAAATCCCTTGCTCTAAACTTTTGTAGAAATACTACAATTATAACAGTTTTGTATTATTTCTATGAAACCATTGTCTATCACAAATTATTATTTAACGCAATTTAAGACCTATTTTTCAGAACTAATGATCTTTAAATGTTTATATAAATATTTATATTTAAGTATTTTAAAAGTAAATAAAAAGTTACATGAAATGAATATTTTTTAGGATAAATGTCAATTAAGTTGTAAGAGATGCAACAGTACAACACCATAATTGTTAGTGTAGACTAATAATAAACATTTTTTTAATTTTTAAATAAAATAAAAACTAATTATTTATTTAATTTTAAAAATAATTAATTCTAATAATATTATTGAAGGGAGTACTAAAAAGAGTAAGATACCACCAAATAAAGAAATTATATACTGTAATGGATTAAAAACTAAGGTATATAACTACTGTATTTATTACTAAGGAACGTGAGCTTCGAGACTCCATTTGACTGCTCTTGTGTTTTGTGACTCAATCTGCCTTAACAAGATGCCTACGTACCTTGCTGATTGCCAAGGATCAAGTCAAAAAATGTAGTTCTGATTTGTGGGGTGAGACCCTATATATAGATGTTGGGAGTCCTTAAATTGGACTTGGTATAGGAGACTTGGTTGACAAGTCTCAGAATTAGAATAGACTTTGGAGTCCTAAATAGTAGGAAACTGGTTCCTTATCCTTCTAGGTCCCTTAGAGGCTAATCTGCAAGGATTTATGTCCTTATTGGGACTCTTCCCAATAGCTGATTTTTCCCTTATTAATTAATTATGAAATTAATTAATATTCAGGGTTATTGGGCCTTCTTTGTTCCATCAGGCCTGATCTGGTCCATCAGGCCTAATCAATGTGTTAACCTTTTTGGTATGAATGTCATACATCTTCTTATTGGGCTTAATAACCCAAATCATGTATAATTAATGTAATATTTAATTACACAATCAGGATTATTTATCCCTATCATTTTCCCCCCAATTTTTGGGAAACCGTATAAGATTTCGGAAAAGTTAAGTTCGTTCATTCCCTTTCAGGTTATCGTTTAGGGTAAAGTGTGGAGCGACCTACACGTTTACAACGATTTGCCTTGTACACGGCTTCAGGGTCGTTTAAAAAACTTCCTTTTTATTTTCTTACCTTTTCCCTATTTTTAGGAATTTTCTGATATTTTTCAGGAATTTTCCCTTTTTTCCGAGATTTTTCCAAATTTTCTGCATTTTTTCATGAATATTTTTAAATTTTCAGCTCTTTCTCGACCAGGATCCTAGTCGAAATTTCGACCTGAATCCTAGTCGAATTTTGTGGCAGCATTTCAATCCTGGTCGAAGGATATCGAATAGGATCCACGACCTGGATTTCGACCAGGATCCCAGTCGAACCTTCGACCTGGATTTTGGTCGAATCTATGTCCTTCTTTGTTTCCTGGTCGTAAAGTTTCAACTAGGATTTATGACCTGATTTCGACCAGGATCCTAGTCGAACCCTTGACCTGGATTTTAGTCGAAATTTATGTGCTTATTTATTTTCTGGTCGTATGGTTTCGACTAGGATTTACGACCTGGATATCGACCAGGATCCTAGTCGAACCCTCGACCTGGATATTGGTCAAAATTTCTGGCCTTGTTCCTGAAAAATATTGTGCTTGATTCAGGAATTCAATCTCAATCCTGGTCTTATTTACCTGGACTTCGACCTCAATCCTGGTTTGGACTTCGACCTCAATCCTGGTCTTTTTTAACCGTAATTTTTGGGTGTCTATATGAAAAAATTCGAATAGAATTCACGACCTCAAATTTGACCTCAATCCTAGTCTTTTTTACCCATAATTTTCGGGCACCAGTTCGAAAGAATTTGAATAGAATTCACGACCTCAAATTCGACCTCAACCCTGGTCTTTATTGGCCTTCTTTCTAATTCAATTTGGATTGGGCCTTGTTTGGGCCTTCTCTTTTTCCAAATCCTAATTGGGATTGGGCTTTGATTTGGGCCTTGAATTGGGCATGTATTCTTCTAAATCCTAATTGGATTTGGGCCTCTATTTTTCCAAATCCTAATTGGATTCGGGCCTCTATTTTTCCAAATCCTAATTGGATTTGGGCCTTCTATTGGGCCTCTTCCATATTATAACTGGACTTTAATATGTTTAAACACCTTCTTTAGAATTCTCTAGAATTCTCGAGAATTTTTTATTTATTTCCTTTGGAATTCCTTGGAGTATTCTGGAACGTTCCATTTCTGGGCTTTCTTCTTTGGGCCTTTAATCTTACTGGGCTTTTTGTCCCAACAACTTCACTTTTTCTCCTACATAAAGGAGTGAGTAGATTCTATTCCTCCTCACTTTCTCATTTCTAAATTCTCCTTCTTTTTTCTTCTGTTAAGGATCTCGAAGAACAACTGTAGGTCGGAGTATTTTGAGCCCCAAAGCCTCCATTTAGCAAGCCAGCCTCTTTTAGCAGCATTACTTCAGGTAAACACTTTCCCTTTTCTCTTCTTATTCTTGTTTTGCATAGTTTGCGTTTTAAAATTGTCTTCTTATGTGCCCTTTTTTCAGATGGCTGATAAGAAAATGACTCATTTGGTCAAGATGAACGTGGCCAGAAAGTCCAATGAATTCCCCATTTTGATCAAGCTACACTTCCCCTGATTGATATGATCAACACCCGAGTGGACGAGTACCCGTCTGATGCGCATTTAGACGTGCACGATCATATCAGTGTCTTTCGGGATCCAAAGGAGCTGGACAAGTTTAGTGCTTGTTTCAAAATCAAGGAACCTTCAAGCTAGTTCTTGCGGGTCCGGCCGGCATGGGCCTGTCAATGGAGGAAGGACGCACTATGCGTCTACAGGGACACTCTAATGGCAGGTAATAGACTCCCCTTTCACCCATTATCCCTATTTTTCTAGCTGATGTGGGGATCAGACCTTGACAACTCCCTCCAAACTCTGGAGGTTGATTCTGTGTACTTGTCGCAATGGGCCCAAACACAATATTCTTACTTCGGTTGCCATTTTTAGAAAGATTTTTCAGTTCAAGAATAGTCCCGACAAGAATTCGGGGTGGGTTCTTTGGACCAGCGTCCCAACTGTTCCCCTAATAGTGAATGGGAAGTCCATCCCTGACAATAATTCGGGTGGAAGAAAGATTTTATGTACGTTCTTTGGGAGGTGGCGATGGGGCACCCTCTTTCGTCTCTTTTGGCTCGCTGTAAATGGGAGCCCTAACGATATATTTTTGTCTGAGGAGGAGACCAAAGCTATCAACGTCTTTACTCAAGATAATGGGACTTCCTACTCTTGGGATCTCATCAGGGAGACCGTTCTTGTAGAACGTGGCCTTTCTCCCATTCCTAAAAAGAGTATGTTTCCTTCCTTCTCTAGTTGTCTTCATTTTTTTCCATCTTTTACCTTGCTAATTTCTCAACTCACTTTTCTTATTTGTTGCAGTGGCTGAGAAGATTGAGGAGGCTACAAAGCCTAAAGACCTGGAGACAACCATGATGAAACGTGCTGGGAAGGTCTTCAAAGACCCGCGCCTCGGGGATCATTTCCCAGAGTTCCTACTCCAGGCGAAGGAACCAGGCGAAGAAGGCCCCAGCCAACCTTTACGTACTAAACCAAAACCAGGGGCTTTCTTCCAACCCGCTAGGGGAATCCGGGGAAAGGATTCGATTATTGGCAACACAGCGCTTGCCAAGGAATGGTCTATGCATTCCATTTCCCCGGTTGACTATAATGACCTTGTCCTTCAACAGGACTTGAAGGCTAACGAGCTTTTTGGAGCTCAGGCTTTGGCGACGATACGTATTTTTCTTTTGGCATTCATAGCTTTTTGCCGCAATTTTTCTCGTTTCTCACTTTTTCTTTGTATCTTGTAGGCGAATGTCCATTTTCAAGGGGCAATTCACCAAGCCAAGGCTTGGAAAGTTGGCCTAGAGAATGCAAACAAGAAGCTGGAGGAGGCCAACCAGAGGATAGAGGCTCTTCAAACCCAGCTCACCTCATCAACTTCTGACCTGAAAATGGCCCGGGCTGAGAATGTTATCCTCAAGGCTCAAAAGGACAAAGCCTTTGGCGGCTGGATGGATACTTAGGAATTCAAGGATTTAATGGTGGAGCATGATGCCCTCCTACATCCAGTCAGCTAAGAAAGGTCGGGACGCCGCTGTGGAGGATGTCCAGGACGAGTTTCCAGAAGTCCTTGAACAATCTTGCTTCCCTTGTCCTGTGTGAGTTCCAGCACTTGGGGGCATTACAAATAAACTAGCTGATCTGATTAAGGATGGCCCATCAGAAATCTAGGGCCAAGGCCAAAAGAGGAAAGAGCTTGAATCCAGCTCAGAAGAGGAGGAATCTTCTTCTGAGGAGGAGACCGAGCCTGTTATAAAGAAGGCCAGGGTAGAAGAGCCTCCAAAGCCAGCGTCTCCTAAACCAGCATCTTCTACGGCCTCCAAGGCGTCTGAGGATAGTTCCGAGGGAACCTCTGCTGAGATTTCCGAAGAGACATCCAAGGGACCGACTTAAGAGACGTCCGAGGAGACTTCAGATAGTGGTTCTAAAGAATCTGAGCTTTCCAAGGCCTAAGTTTTGTGTATTTCTTCTGTCTTAGACAATATTGAACTTTGTAATTGACTTTTATTATTTTCAGTTGTATTGCCCAAGTATCATCTAATTTTTTCTGAGTTTTCAAACTCAAGTTTATAACTTGGTTTTATCCTTCACAATGTATCAAACTAATAGGCTTAAGCCGAACGCTCTGTATTATAACTTGGTATCTTGATACCTTACATGAGATGGGTTCAACCCTGATAAAACCTAAACATATCTTCTATAAAAAATCCTAAGCAAGCAAAGCTTCAAGGTGCTTTTAAACCTTCTTGTCAATCTGACAAGTGAGAATCGTACTTTAACTATTTTACACATAGTAAACTTTCAGGTTTTGGGCATCCCAAGTTCTCGGGACTTCAAAACCATCCATAGTCTCCAGCTTGTAGGTTTCTCTACCTTGAACGCTCTTGACTTTGTATGGCCCTTCCCAATTTGGGGAAAGTTTCCCTTTCTGCCTTATACTAGAAGCTTCCACTTTCCTCAAGACTAAGTCACCTTATTTGAAGAACCTTTCTTTAACCCTTAGGTTGTAGTAGAACGAAGCTTTTTTCAGATATTCCACTATCTTTGCATTTGCCTCATCTCGTGCTTCATCAATTAGATCCAGGGCTAACCTTTGCCCTTCTTCATTTTCCTCAACATTGAAAGCTTGAATCCTGGGGGGAATGTGATATTTCTACAGGAACAACTGCTTCTGCACCATATGCTAACATGAAGGGAGTTGCTCCAGTCGTGACTCTACAGGTAGTCCTATAGGCCCATAGTATTAGGTGTATTTCATCCACCCAGTTATTCATTGACTTCTCGATCATCTTCTTTAATCCATCCAGGATTATTTGATTCGCCACTTCTGCTTGCCCATTGGCTTGCGGGTGAGCCACAGAGGTGAATCGCAACTCAATTTCATTCTCCCACAATACTTCTTGAATTCCTCATTGTTGAATTGTGTTCCATTGTCAGTGACTAGGATGCAGGGAATTCCATACCGGCACATGATATTTTCCCACAGGAATTGTGCAACTTTTTTAGTTGTGATTTTGGCCAAAGGCTTGGCTTCAATCCACTTAGTAAAATAAAATGGCTACAATAAGGAACTTCCTTTGTGTCGTGGCCATGGGGAAAGGCCCCAGTATATCAATTCCCCACATAGAAAAGGGGATGGGCGAGTTGATGGAGGTCAGCATCTCGGGGGGTTGTCTAACGACTAGTGCGTGCTTCTGATAGCGGTCACACTTTTTCACATATTCTTTGGCATCAGCCATCATTTCTGGCGAATATAAGCCTAAACGGGTTATCTTATGATCTAAGGCCCTGCCCCCCAAGTGTTGCCCACATATGCCTTCATGTACTTCTTCAAGAGCCAAGCGTGCCTCATCGAGCCTGAGACACCTTAAGTAGGGAACCACGAAACAAAGTGAAAATAAAAAGTAATAAGCGTTTAAATATAATCTCAATAATATGTTATATATTCAAATAATTTGTGAAATATCTGATTTTAAAATTTGAATTTAATTGTTAGGCCCTAATGTATAGGTTTACTTGTAGGGTTCTTAGGGGGGAGATGTGATATGATTTGAACTAAAACTACTAACCAAACTATATATATCGTTCGAGTAAATTATGAAACAATAATCACACTGCATGAATCTTATACTTTATGCGGAAGAAATGCGTGTGGTACAGGTTGTTTTAAGGGCCCATACAAATATAATATGCGAGTGTCATTTAATGCTAAAAAATAATCCATGCCTCCCAAGTTATTAAGCTAGTTATTCGTATAATATGTGTAAATGTGCTAGTCCAATACAACTATTGATTTATATAATTTAATAATAAAACATGAAACTTATAATAACAATAAAACATATAAAATATAATTTTAATAAAATTGTAGTTATTAATATTATAAATAATATTTTATAGAATTCTAATGCAAGCGATTCATACTACTATATCAAAAACGCAAACAGCATCAACGCGGTTTGTGAAGAAATCAAACTATAACTACACCATAAAATGAAAAAACCATAATTTACAGTATTGTATTGGCGGTTTGATGAACAACCTTATTTGCTGGTTTCATTATTTTCAATCTACAATTTAAACGAACCTACTGTATCGGTGTTGGTGAAATTTCATAATTTTGAGGAGTATATAGAAACTCACCTCTTATATCCTCCCATGGAAGGGGTACTATCAATTATCAGTAGCTTGATTAAGGTCTGGCATTTCTCCCTTGCTCATAAAAATGGATATCAAAAAGTTGGCAAAAGGGTAAACTAGTGACCTCTCAAGATAGGTGGGCCATACCAACTTATTGCCTGAACAAATCCTAGTAAAATAAAAAATAATTAAAATTAAAATTCTTGATCATTTTATAAATTTATAAATTTATTTTAGGCACGTCATATCAATGAGAAAACAATAAAAAATATTGATGTTAGACTTATTTAAGAATTTTGAAGTTTAGAAAAAAATAAAAGTATTTAAAGTTGTAGTGTAACAACATATTGTATATACTAAAAAAATATTCCTAGATATATTAGATTTCAAGTTTAAATTTACGAATTGCACATACAATGGTTAGTAGTTTTCTGTTATTCAAATTAGAATTTGAACAACGGTATAAATTCTAACTTTCTTAGACTTTAAGAGTGTATGTAAAAAATAAAATGATTATATTAATTACAAATTCATTATTATAATATATATTATTAGGAAATTGTTAAATAGCCTCCACTTTTTACTATATAAACTCCACTTTTAAATTTTAGAAATTTTATTACAAATTTGCCCATGATTTATAAAAGTAAAATTCTTTGAATTTGTTTCTATTACGGGTAGTTATGTCCTACACAATACACTTGGAGTTTAAATAGTAATTTTTTATGTTTATTTATCAAATCTATATATATATACATATATTAAAATTTATCATATTTATCATATTTGTAACGTTTGAGAAATTTACGTCTGTATTATTTTATATTTATAATAAATTATGTGTATTAATGTGTCATTATGTGTAATTATCTGTCAAACCCTAATTGCTACGTGTTACGTGCATTTTCTGTCATTCCGGTATTTTTAAGATATTTTTCAGATATTTTATTTTCATTTATCGCTTTCATTTCAAATGTTTTATGACCCAAACCATGATTTTAAAGCCAGTATTTCAAAAAAAACGGGACTTATTTTTCATCAAACGGCTTTTACCATCACATTATTCTAAACATCTAGACATTTTATAAATTTTCTCGTTTTGCGAAAAATAACTTTTTCGGGCCCCATTGGGTGTTAAAAACCACAAAAAATCACATTTTTTTTATAAAATTATAGGACTTTTATTTATACCATTTCTTTGTATTTTTGCATTATTCACAATTTTTGGGAAATTTTGGCATATATTGTATATATAAAATATTATAAATTAAATTTTAATACTCAAAAATTATAAAAATTAGGGCCAAATATTTTTATTAGGAGTGTAATTAGCCCCTTAATTTTATTTAGGGGTATTATTTTTCATACTATAAATACCCTAGTTATTATTAATTATTTAATTAAAAATCAGAAAAATTCTGCAATTTCCCCAAATTTCCAGAAATTAGGGTTTGGTGTTCTTGAGTTCAACCAGGGATTTGATCGTGATTCCGACCTCCAAATCAGACATGTAAGTAGTCAATCGAAAGCTCTTGAGCTCTACTATCTGATTTTGCTATCAATTTCATGTTTTATATCTGTGAATTTCAATTCGATTTTTAGCATTCATGTTCGATTTAGGGGTTTTTAATTTAAGAATCGTTTGATGTTTTGGTTGATTCAAATAGCTTTATCTCGAGTTTAGGAGTAATTTCATATATTTATTTTGATTATATAACCCCTGGAAGACTAAGAACGAGTTCTTGGTTTTTCGAATTTTTGATTTTTGTTTTTAGTAAATTATAGATGTTATTGACAGATTTTGGTTATTGATAATGATTATAAGAGGTTGTATCTTTGATAAGCGTTCACCGGAAAGCTTCGGATGTTGGCCGGAGATGGAGGTAGGACGGCGACGGGAGGAAACGAGGTCCTAGGAGCGTGAATCGAACTCGTCGGAAAACTCGGCCGGTGGCCGGAGTTGCTGCAGAATCCGGCGGGTTGACCGTGTTCTTGAAAACCCGATTACCGACCCGTTAACCCGGAACGATGACCCGGGTTTGATTCTAAAAAGCCCCAAATCAGTTACCTATTTCTGTTTCTGAATTTTTTTATTTAATTATAATTTATAAAATTAAAAATCAGTTTTATTAATTCTAAAAATCTATTAAAAATTAGTTTTAAATTCTGAAAATATCTATAAATAATTTCTAAATTATTTAATTAATTTAAAAACTCGAAATTGATTATTTATGTAATTATTTAATTATTTATTTATTAATTTATTTATTTGTCTATTAATTAATAATTAAGTATTTAATTAATAAATAAGAATAAAAAAAATCGAATCATATAATTAATGGTTCGATAATTAGTCGAATAAAACGAGTAACTCATATTTATATGAATAATTGAAAGACGAGTTAGATTATTATTCGAGCGATAGTTAATTATACGAAGAATATTAGAATAATTTTCGTAACGAATAATTAATACAGATGATCGATTAAATCGTATAAGTTGTAATAATAATCGTAATAATACAATAATTAGGGATGAATTATTTTAAATTATTAAATGATTATTTATTAATTATTTTCTATTATTAATTATATTAATCATTTAAAAATGATTAATTACTTCGATAATCAATAAATAATTTCAATAAATCATAACAAATTCATTTTAATTCCAAAAATTATGGAAAAATCTTTTTTTACTCTGATTTTTCTTAAATAATTATTTAAAAATCATTTTAGGGTTTTAAAAATTAGTAATAATTATTTATATTGAATAATAATTGAATTATCAGTGTTTAATTGATATTAATTAGACCGTTAGTCCGATTTGAGTGAAACGAAAGCCCTTTGAATCAGAAAAATGAATTATTTCATTAAAAATAATATTAAAGCCTAATTTCTTCTAGAAATTAGTTGACTTTGTTATTTGTTGAATATCAGTCGAAGTGCGTACCGAGACGAGTCCGAAAATTCCGGAAAAATGGGAAACGAGTCTGATGGTGATCAGTTGAGCGATCAGCAAGTCGATTTTGATTCTAAAAATTATTTTAACTATAAAAATGATTATGTGCTTATGTACTTATGTCTATTATGTGGTTAATCGAGTCTTACTTGCTAATATATAATATACGAGTCAGTCATAAGCGCATGGGTATACAATATGAACGATGTGAAGTCGATTCAAGATGCAATTGATGTACGAAATGACTTAACCAGTCTATTTTTGCTAACAGAAGCTAAGCCAGAAAGCAGGACAAGTAAGTGATAGACGAAGGGGACTTAATTGCAGTGAGTCGCGTAGAAGGCAAGTTTTGCCCCTATTCTACTTTCAGAATATTGATATATTTCTTCAGATTCTTATCACGCTTGTACTTTTGATTCCTTGTTCATATTTCATTTGATTCTTGATT